>NC_051210.1:20493355-20580216 GCF_015220075.1 Falco rusticolus | reverse complement strand
CACGCCTCTGCAGTTAATTTTTTGAATTTTTACGTTTTGTCAGAAAGATAACAGAATACCGTACCTGTTTATTTCCTCTATCTGAATGAGCACCCTGCTTGTCTTCTCATTTCCTTAGAAAATGCTCTTTGTCTAATTATTTTGTAAAAATAGGGATACTCTTGAATTTCTCTTAGCAGCAGCTTTGATTCTAAAGAATTTAATTAATTTCTTTTCTGTCTTACTTTTGTTCGTGTTGTAAATTTTAAAGCTACCTGGACCTGTGAAGCCTTCTTGTTTCAGGGAAATAAATTATCATCTTTTAGTTAAATACCTAGCATCCGTTGAGCTTGTGAATGCAGAGATAAAGACTGAGAAAGAAAGCATGTAAACCTGTTATTCTGAGTAGGGCCATCAAGCCTTCTGGTCACTTAACCTGGAAATACCAGTTTGCAGCTTGGGTGGGAACTGCACTTTCTCATGCTCCCTTTTCTCTGGCAAAGTTTGTTTCTAAAAACAGATTCACTTTTTCTCCCTGACAAATATCTGAGATGTATTAAAGGTATAAGCACACCTCTTGCAATATCGTCCCAAGTATTTTACATTCCCTCCAAAGCTCTTTGAAATCAACAAAAAGACTCCAGCTTCCTAAGTTATTTCAGACACAAGTATTTGCTCCTTGTTAATAGAGGTAATTTAATTTTTGTTTTCCTTCTTTTCCTTATAATCATCTGGAGTCCTGATTATACTATGCTGATGTCTGAATTATATATGTAGTAAATAACTGAGTCATAATCAGAGATTCAAGGCTTTAGCTAAATAAATTGATATCATGGGTGAATCTGAGTCCCTACAAAGCCGATTTGATTTTTTCCATTGCCAAAAACAGCACCATGAATTCATACACATACAAAACTGAACAGCACCAATTTAACACTGTGCTTATGACCTCTGTGATCTAAGAAGGCTGCTTGCATGTACTATACATCATTATTCAACTGCTTATGACTCAAATTGATTATCTGAATGGGTGCCTGTCTTGGCAGAACTGGTTCTAATAAAATGGAAAATATTTTAGATTACATTTTCTTTTAAGCATTTGGTGCACTTATAAGATTGTTCTTTCTACTCTGTATAATGGTATTGGCATCACTGTCACTGCATTGCCGTATTCTGTGGACAGTTCATAGTAAACCATGTGTTTTGTGGGTATTTTATTTCATTTGAGTAAATTCTTGCTTTTTAGTGGTTTTCATAAATAAAAAACTCCGTGAGTGACCAGTGAAAGAGCTTGTAAAACTATGTTTTGTTTATGTTCTGAAATGCAAATGAAAATTTGATACTTGTGCAGAAAGAGATAAAATTAAGTACTTGCGTTCTCATCCCACGAGAAAATATTACTGACCGTAATTAACTTATTTTTCTACATCTTGCCTTTGGCGTATGTACATAGCCCCTTGAACACACAGCCTTGAATCCTTAGGATGTATTCCATCCCTTTTTCATTCATCAGCTGCAACTCAGGGGCACAAAGCTGCAAAATTAGACAAAAACCTCTGAGCCCCCCCGGCCTGCAGCAGCAGCCTGTGTCGCAGGGAAAGGCAACAGCCAGGCCCTGCCCGGCTTCTCTGCTTGGTCCCAGATTAAGGCAAGAAAGGTAAGGAGGAAATGGGATGCAGCAAAGACAGAGGATAGGACTCCACCATCAGGAGAGAAAAGGGAAAAGTACAAAATCTCAAAAGGAAAAAAAGAATTTTCATTTTATCATCATTAATCATTTAGACAACTGTACAGATCTGGAAAACATATGCAAGCAAACCCACAGAGTGCTGATTGCAGCATTTGTTCTCTGAGAATAACCAACCGTTGCTTTGCAAATTGGTTCCTCCAACATATTTCCCCATAAATAATCTGTTTAAAGAAAACATTAGGTGCAATCTATGGGTTGTTCTCCACTATCTTTTTTGTGTATCACTGTTGCACAAAGAGATTTTGATTGACAAAATAACATGCTGGTATAAACCAAGCAGAAATACCATCTCATATATCACAACAGAAAAAAAAGAGATTATCAAACAACTAAATAATGCAACCCACAGCAAAACATACCAGTAAATCATACAAAGCAGGGTAAATTAGATAACACTGTCCATATACAATTACACCGGTTGGCTCCCACGACAGCCTTTAAATGTGACATGTTATTTGACATGTATGCAATTAGGCCTTAAAATCAATTTTTTCCTATTCCATTTAAAATAAAAAATGTAGTTTCCAAATCAAATGCTACCTTTTTAGTCAAGATGGACAAGCAGTAGTATCAGGTTAGCAGCAGCATCTCAGCAGCATAATGCAAGCCAGTAAACGATGGTTTTCCTGGATACTGTGAAAGACCAGATCCCAGGTCATTACTGCACGCTATTTACACTCATGTATTACTCCAACATTTATTTTTTTTTTCCCCAGGACCTATTGTAAACCCAGGATCCATTGAAAAACAAAAACTCTAACGCACAATTATACTGATGACAAGGTGAGTATTGAAGAGGATTTAGCTCTTTTCAGGTAGTTATGCACTGTAACAGAACTGCAGCATCTCTAGCCTGTGATCCCATGAGAAAGTGACCGAAGGGACACTGGTACAGCTCTGAGCACGTTGCTGGGAGGAGGGACATTGCTGTTGAGATGTTTCAAGATTATGAGTCACATACCCACTCTGTCACTATTCTTTCGTCAGGAAACACAAAGCAGCAGTGCTTCGTTACCCAGCTCAGAGAAGCATTAGAAGTGTTGACTGGCTTCAGAGAAAGTTTGAGCACTAAGGTCACTAGAAATCTGTTCAGTATTACAGCATCACAGGGTGATAACTGCCAGCCCAAGTTCCAGCCTCCTTGTGTTTTTTGGCTACCCACTGACACATGAATACATCAAATGGCTCCAAAGCTCTAGGCTGACAGATGGGGTGACATGAAGTGGCCAAAAGGTCACAGAGGCACACAGGTGCAAGCACACGATCTAGATTTCTGTTTTTTTCCTACTTGCACCTGCTCTCTCTCTCCGGTCCTTCTTTGCCCCAGGGGCATGCTGCATGACACTCCGAAATACACTCCTTTCCCACCCCATGAGCTGCTCCTCCTCCTCCTCCTCCTCCTTGTGACTCCATTTCTGCCACAGTTGTCCAGACATTCTCTGCCTAGGGAGAGGAAGGGAGACAAACACTTAGCAGAAGAGAGCTGACAGTACCTTGGGCAGATGAGAAATGTGCAAAATCCAGGGACTTGCAAAGTTTCCTGAGCTGCAAGGGGCTACAAAACCAGATTAACCTCTTAATCTCTGTGGAGTTTATGTTCCTTGTTGAAGGGGTGCATGAGGGCTATGCACAGGGTGTATCCATGTTGTGCTGTGAGGTGCAGCAGGCTGATGTTCCAGCTGGTCCTAAGCAAGATCAGCTTGATGTTATCTTGTGATGCCTTCCCAGAGATGGACTTGCTGCACAACCCTGGAGAAGATTGGTAGCTTTCATCTCAAATTCTTGATTTGTCTTCTGTTTCACACACTTTTTCCTCAGTTTTAATCCCTAGCAGTCATTAAAAATGAGTATCTTCCTGCCAGCTTCTCACTGCTTACCCAAAGCAGGTTGTCCTGACAGACGGACAGTGTTCACAGTTTGAGGACTCTACCTGAATCATTATTGCATGCTCAACATCTTTCTCCTCCATGTGTTTGGCAAAGAAACAAAACCTTTCTGATCCCCAAAAGATCAAGATGACAAAATTAATCACACCAATTTTCTTTAAAAAAATGTACAGGCATTTCCCTTATACTTAAAAAGTTGTACTTCATAAAGATCAGTTGTGCAGTAGAAGAAAAAATTGCTCAGAAATGGATGTTAACCATAGCTTTAAAATGATCAGATGACTACTTAAAAACTATGAAAAATAAGATTATGATCTCCTTTATGCATAAATCCCTAAACTTATATTAAAATAGGATTATGTAAGCTGGTGATTTTATCCTTTCTTTCTCCTCAGTCCATCTGTGACAATAAAAAAAAAAATAACAAGGAAGTGCTTTACAATTACAAGAATAAATTATTTTCCAGGTCATCATGAAAATTTTGGCCCATTTGAAGAATCAAACATAATGTATTACATTGCACCTGGAGACAGAATGCCCCAAGAAGTGAGACAGCTGTATAAGGTAAAATCCCAGGGAAAAGATAAACATCACAAGTAAATAGAAATAGTTTTTGTTGCCATTCACTTTCCCTTCTGTTTCTGTCTTGTCTCTTGAGTTGTAGGTTGATGCAACAAAGATTAATTGCCTTTTATGCTAAGATATATAGAGTTCTTGTGTAATAAACACAAATGGAGTAAGTCTGAATTAAACATGACAGCTCTTCACTCTTTTATTCCTACAGAGAACATGAAACCTCAGGAAATGGTAATTAGTAAAACAAACTCTTCTGCAGTGATAGCTGTAATAATGATTATACTTTATGACAGGATCTTACAACGTGGTTCCTCCTTGAATATTTCTGTGCACTATCCCATCGGCATTAACCCTGTGCTGTTGAGTCAGGCCCAGAGATAAGATGAATTCTGATGACAATTGCTAAATCAGTTCTTCACTACCTATCCTTTAATTCTATGTGTGATCAAAAAAATGCTGCCTTGTCAGTGAAAACTTGTTCTGTGGTTTTTATCAGTTTCATCCAATACACTTGATATCCAAAGTGCAAATATTCTGGAACGTTGTCACTTTGTGTTCTTGACTTGTGATAGATGCAAACATGTGCCGTTGTAAATTACTGTCCTGGAAAACCAGACAGGATTGAGAGCATAACACCCTTTTGTGTCTGGTTTGCCTGAATACAGAGAAAGCAATTAAATCTCACTGGATTTCTCATCTTTTCTTGCTGAGATCTGCCCATTCCCAAAACATGCGAGACCAAGCTGTGCCTTGGTAGAGGGAGCAAAAGCATCACATGTGCCTGTACCAGCCACCGGTGCATGATGGGGAAGAGCATTTTCTCAGTCTGCCTGTTTCGAGGAAGGAGGACGCAGGGCACGGGAAAATCCCACAGTAACGCTTCCCCTGGGTTGCTGCCCGCCGTTTTGGTTTCGCACAGGGCAGCACCGGCAGGAGTCGGGCGGGCAGCATCCCCCGCGCCACGGAAACGCGTCAGGGCATCCCCTAACCCAGGGCAGCGCGGGGCACGTTTTGTTTCCGTCGCTCGGCTCCCTCCCCGCCCGCAGACAAGCCGGGGGGCGGGGAGGGGATGCCCCCTCCGTGCGGACCGATTACCGCCGGGCGCTGCCCGCAGCCGCAGAACCCCCGCGGCGGCCGGTACCCGGGGGGGCGGGGGCAGCGGAGCTGCCTCGCTGCGGGGCAAGGCCCCCCTCTACCGCCTTCCTCCAGGAAAGGCGTTTCCAGGGAAAATACGCTCTTTCGGTCGGCGCCGGCGCCCCTGGGCACGGCGGTGTTGTTCTACCACGGGTGTCAAAGCCTGGCGTCTCCCCCGCCGTAGGGATGCCGGGGGGAAGGTTTGGCATCGCTTCTTCCCAGCAGGGATGCGTGGGGGGCGATAGGTGATTAAATCCCTTCGCAGGCGCTTTTCTCCACCTGTGCCCGTTGCTACCTGGCCATGCCGCAGTCTCATGTTCTGTCACACGAGACAGCTGCTCGTTTTCCCCCTGCGCTGTGGCTGCTGGCAGTGCCTGGATGGGAAAACTCAGCGGGGCGCACATCCCATGCAGGCAGCGAAAAAGCGGGCAGATTTTCCACCTTTATTTATGATGGTATCAGTAAGCCAATATACCATACA
Organism: Falco rusticolus; assembly: GCF_015220075.1. Taxonomy (NCBI): domain Eukaryota; kingdom Metazoa; phylum Chordata; class Aves; order Falconiformes; family Falconidae; genus Falco; species Falco rusticolus. Next base: position 20,574,410 of record NC_051210.1, on the reverse strand, counting down.
ATCGATACACAATCAATTTTCATATCTGGAGGCAGACAGAAGGGCAAAACTCAGCAGTCATCTCTTCAGCCCTACAGTGACAAATGACTGTGTGGCAGTTCTGCTTATAAAACACTCTTGGTGGAAGAAGTAAAAGATCAGGTTATCTACTTCATGCATGAGAAAGAGCACTGATCTTACTACAGTAACGCAATTCAGGCCCAGTCTGCCTCCCTTGCTGTGACTGTGGCTGCATTTGCTTACCAAGTAACGCAGCTTCTTACTGAACCTCCTTGATTTCCTACTGTCCCTTGACAAACTTAGCTATTTCCAGTCTCTGCCTGGGCATCTTGTTGCTCATTGCTACAGTCAAGAAGCCCAAAGAAAATAACGAAATAGCTCAGATAAGCTCTAACCAGGTACTGGAAATGCATCCACTTCTTATTTTTACTCTTTGATTTTACCAGCCCAAAGGGCAGCTGCAGATAGCCTCTGCTGTTGGAACAGTTGGGTTCAGAGACTGACAGGAAACAGAAGTCCATAATACCAAATAGCAAAAAAGCAGAAGCAGATAGAATCCTAACACAGATAAAGTAAAAATAATCACCTTACAGATTAGCTTAACCTTGCTGCCTCCTAGGGTCTACTCGAGCTGCTCTCCAGCTTTTCCCATGTGTTTCATTTAAGCTTGATGCATTTGCGAAACTACAGTAAATGTTACTGAAGGGATAACCCCATCTGAATAAAGGTAAGCCAAACAAACTTGTGAAGGCTTGCGGTCAGTGCGCAAGCAGCAGCATAGCTGCGAAGCTGTTGTGAAAGAAGTTGTTAGCGTTCCTGTCTTTTTCAGGTAGCAATTAAGGCAAAAAGATGTTTCAGTTCTGATCAGGTGTAGTAAATGCTTGGATTATCATGTGCTGGTGTAAAAACCAGCCTTAAGAATACCATGTTCCTCTAAGATGACTCCTCTATAACAAGTGGACGTGCACTGATTATTCTGTCTAGCAGAAGAAATCAAACCAGGACACCACCTTTTCCTCTGCCTGGCTAAAAAAGCTGCAGTGCTGCCTGAGAGAGGAATGGCCTTTTTCAAGGAACTGGTTTTCTCTGTTACAGACAATAAAACCAGTCTGCTCCTACTGAGATCCCTTGTGGCTGTCATTTTGTAACAGGTTTTGTTCTGTTTTAAAGTGCTCTGGTAAAAGTGATAAATTTGGGTGGCACTTGTCCCTGAAAAAGACTGAAAGCAGAAAAGTGCATCTCCAGAAGATGCCAGTGGATGTTTCAAAATAAAGCAACTTCTCAAAATATGTGCCAAAATCTGTTACAGAGACCTGTATAGACAGACATGTTTCTAGAAGCACTCTGAGCACTCACTTGCACCAGGCACAGGTATACTCATGTGGTACCACCCCTCTGTGCCTTGTCGTTCATCATTTCATGGTCTTCTCTACCGATTTGTTTATTTTCCTGCAGTTCTGCTTCACAATTTCTTTCTTACACTGAGTTTTGTATTTGTCAGTGCATAAATAGAACTGGGATTGTAAAAATATTCTGCTTGGCAGCCGGGCTTGGCAGTTCCAATCAATTAGGACCATTAGTCATGTTGGGATGGAGAAGGCAGCCCAGGCCCAGGGCATATAAATGTTCTCAGGGCCCAAAAATTCTCTTGGCAGCCCAAGCCTCAAGCAATTCCATCTGCTTAAATTGCTGTGTTCTAGTGTGCCTGTGCTAGTCTAGTGTGGTTTGCTTCATACTTCTGGGTTGAATGGAACCTCAGAAATTATTCCTGCGATGTTGGCAGGGCATCTACTTACCTTGAACCCAGAGGATGAGCTGCAGGGATAGAGGAGGTGATTGAGAGGTCTCTGTGAACAGTCCCTGTGAATGCGGACAGGCAGCCTGAGGTTTGTGATGGGATAGGAGCTGCAGAAGTGGTCAGCTACCTGCACACAGGCTGTGATTACGGTCAGTCTTCACAAAAGTAATGAAGGTGGCACTTCCAGCTCAACTGTAATCCTGCTGAATTTCTGCAATGAAGTATGGTCCAGGCCAGCCAAGCCATAGAGAAAAGCCCTATAGGGCATACAATAAAATAAAGAAACTCTAATGGCTGTCCAGCCAACAGCTCACCCCTTCCCTCTGACTAATCACTGCACATTTCCTAGCACTGATTTTAGGGACATGTAGTGTGCCAGTGCACACAGTGGTAAATTAATATTAGCTGTTCCTCAGACTTGTGCTGACATCTACCACACAACTGAATTACAATCAAGATAATTTACCCACATGCCTTTTACAGTTTCATTTACAAGGAAAAAAGGTGTTTCCAACAGCTATGCCTGCCACAGCTGGAGCAGCATGTACATGCTTTGCAACACCATGTTATGTAAGTGCATCTCAGCTGTTGAGCAGGGTGCAGGGAGAGAGCCGGGCCAAAATTAGCTACATTGCTACCATAGCTACGGAATTTTTGGTTTCACTGGGCAGTAGCTGCACTTTATGAAACGTAAGTTCAATTTCTCCCTTTTGGGCTGCCTGACTTGATACCAGCTCTAGCACCCAGCTTTCAGAAATAGTTCTGGGTACGGCAGACTGTGGTCGTGATTAAGGCAAGGACAGCAGAGCTCGAATTCATCAGCTGGCTCAACACAGAATATAGTTTTGAATTAACATTGACTATGCTCAATGATAAAAAGAAAGCATCCTTTGTCCCAGCTCTGCATAAACTGCAGTCTGCATACTGTACACACAGAGCTGTGAGTGTTATATATGTGTAGAAATAGCTGATCCTTTCCATCAGATCTTAAAATGTTACCTTTGGAAAACCATTCTGCTGGAAATGGTGCTCTGGTTTCAGCAGCATTCTTATTTTGCTGAGCTGATGGTTCAGATCCTGCACTTGTTAGTCTCAAACTATGAGGACAGGCAGACATGTCTGTATCCTAATCTTCGCTCCAGTTCTCAATCTGGTCATTTCTGGCAGACCTTCTCCAGTTCTCAATACTGTTCCTAATTCCCATGTCCTAACAAGCCCAAGACCAAAATGATAGTCACAGGATCTGGATCCAGGCAGATTCAGATCATCTCTCAGATTAACCTAAAAGGGGACCCATCCTTTTGATTGCTAACTGACGGCTACCTTATAAGCATCTTCTGTTAAAATTCATAACAGACTTATTCACTGGAGTGAGGTATTTTCCAAGTTTTGCTTCTTGCCCAAAAAATATCATGCTTTAAATGAACATTTTTTTTTCCTTTGGCACTGTAAGACCTATTTGACCTACTCTTACTTCTTTCCTACTGTCAAGGAATTCTACTTTGTGTCCCTGTACTATAAGTATTCACGTTCTTTGTTAGGTCCCTGCTTAAGCTTTGCTTAACCCTGGATTGCTTACTTGCCCAACAAATACATGGGTCTCATTTACCTTTTACAGTAACCAAAACTGAAATTATTGATTACCTGTTTTCTTCAGGACACGTTGTTAAACTGCTTCACTTCCAAACCAGAGAAACTGCACACAGCAGAAAATCCCCCTGAAAATGTAAAAAGGTCAATGGTGCATTTGATGACATGAGTGCTTATGAAGCCACATAATTCATCATTTGTTACTACAGAATTTGTTCCTAGGGGGATTAACGTTTGCCAATAAATATACCATATGCTGGATTCTGTATGGAGGTTTTTTAAGCTACCTTACTAAGTCATTAAGGATCTCCCATGACAACTATGACTAAAATGGGCCAAACCCACCAGGGTTCCCTAGACCAGTGAAGCATGTGGGTTAAAGGATGAAGTCATGTCTCATTCGTGTACCAATTCTTCAGTGAGACGTTTACAATTAAATAGTTTGCTTGTGACTTGTCTTTTGGGAAGAACTATTACTCCTCTGTGAGGACATGGAGTTAACCCTTTCTTCCCTCCAGAAGGAAATGAGAGCAGAAAGAACACAGGCAAAGATAAAGGAGAATTTGAGTGGCAATTAGTGGCTGATGCAGTTTAGATTCCAACAAGAACCATGGAAACTGAAGAAGGGTTATTAGTAGTTTCCTGTTACTATCAAATTGTAACTTATTTTTTCAAACAAAAAGACCAAATGAAAGGAATAAAACTAATTTTTGGAAGTTGGCCTCTCACAGGAAGGGTTTGTGTGTTCCACTTTCATGCTGTCATAGCCTTTCCTTAGCAAAGTTGCCTGAAACTTTGCAGAGAGAGAGAAAATGGTCTTTCCAGCCACTGCAGCAGAAAGCTCTGTCAGGCAGACACAGGCGTGAGCTCACTCATGGTCCATAGCGGTCTATACCAACCAGCTGAGAAAATCTTTTTGCAGATGGTGAGACAGCATCAAATTGCTTCTTTGGATCTCAGCTATCTTCCTGACTCCCAGGCCAAAATAATTAATATCTCTGTTGCCTCCTGTCAGCCTCTCCTGTGTTATGCTCTGCCAGGAAATAAAACAATGGCTCTTTAAAACACACAACCTGTCTTTGTGCATGTACAGGCTCAAGTGCTCACACAGAACTGTGTTTGCTTTTGATATAGAAACATTATAAATACACACCCAACACTGTGTGTGCTGAATTAAAACCTAAATCCCATCACTGGGGACAAATTTTTTTAAGAACTAAGAATGACTGGGGCAGGTCCACAGCATGTGAGAAACTCTAAGGATCTCTGGAGATGAAAGCTATTACTTAATTGTAAATACTGGGAAAAATTCCCAGTATAATGGAAAATTAATGACAAAATTCCCAAGGAACTCCATTAGAAGGAATATTTGGCTCATATGACACAGTACAGACGGCTAAATTTTGTCATGATGGATACAGTGTAAACGACTAAATAAAAATAGAAAAGAAATTATGAAATAAAACCAATAGCAGTGTATAGTTTCTAAAGTGATCTTAGAATGGATGCTCAAAATAGATATAATGGTAGGCTTTTGGTTCCTTGAAAAACTTTTTGTCCTGTTCAACTTTCTGTTTGCCCTAACAGTGAGATTTCCTGAAGCATACCATGCTACATTAGCACGGAAATTTCCAGTTCAGGTAATATTCCAATGAATGCGTGCACTACCTGTAAAAATAGTTATGGCTTCTTTTCTTTACCCACTATGTAGAATTCATGTGAGAACTAGTTGGCAAATCTGAGAGGAAACTGAATAAGAGAAGAACAGTATGTGTCTGCTTAGCTGTTTAAGCTTATTCTTAAATTTGAAAAACTTTCAACAAAGCCAAACCCAAGCAATTAACAACCAGGTAATCCTGTTGGCCTGACCAATAAGAAAATGGCATTATTTCAGTGCTACAAAAGAAAAGTTCATAGAACTGGCATATGGGACACTTTTTCCAAACCACATTTGAAACAATTGTGATAGCCAAAATGAAACAGGGACAAAGCCATACATGAAGGCACTATTCTGAACAGAACAAAATGAACTATTTGTTTAACAGACTTTTTTTTGCCTTTCCATGCTGTAGAAGCTGCTGAGCCTTTCTTTTTTGTCTCTTATACTTTAAATAACCCTTCACATCACTGTGTTTGAATAGACGAAAGTTTTAGTGTACCTGGTAATTTTGAATGAGTGCTGTGTAAGCACTCCATTCCTCCTGCAATCATGGGTGGTACACAGAAGAAATGATAGATTTTCTGCGTGTGTTCTGGAATACAGAGTACTTGAGAGTCCATATTATCTTGACCATTACAGGGTGCTGCTGCTCTGAGACGCGTCAGGAAAATGACACTGAATGGTCTTTCAGTGAAAAACTGTGTCTGACAGCCTGACTACTTGCATATAATTAAGTTGCCAATTTTTTCTTTCCTATCAATAAGGTAAGATAGAAAGCAGAACGAAGATGTTTACCCAGATAGGCAGTTAGCAAATCCAACTTCTTGAGAGCAGCGGATGTCGATTAGCTGTGATAGCTGTAAGAAGCCATCTCATCCGGGTAATTATGATCCCTCTGAGATCTGCAGGACTATTGCCTGGAGTGTTACGATGATTTTTGGTTGCCAGATTTCTTTTTCCAGCAGTCATTGTTGCAGCCACTATAGACTTATATATCATTATTTTGGCTAATGAAACTGAGGCGGCTTGAGTTCATCACCCACAGGCTGATCTCACTGCCCTGCAAGTGTTAGGCCCTGGCACCCAGGCAGAGACTGTCTCTGCTGGCTTTTCAGCCACATTGTAACACAGGTTAATTACAAGCAATATGGTTATAAAAGAGAATGCGCTTTTCTCCCCACTATTCTGGCCACAGAAATTTACATTATTCTTAATAAATTTTGAAACAACTAAATATCAGTGTCGACATTCCCTTTTTAATAACACCAGATTTCTCCTAGTTTGAAAAGGAGCTCTCAAACAGCCCTTTTTGCTCTCTCTCAACAAAGCTGCACCCCAGCAAAGCACATACGCACGTGCTTTTGTGTTGATTTGGTCAAACCATTCATGCTTGCATAAGTATTGCATTTAACTTAGAGTAAACCAAAATGATTGCTAGTCAGGCTACCGTTATTCAGGAATATTTTGTGCTCAGCTGATAAAAAGTTACTCTCCTCTCTCGTCATTCATGTGCAAACCCTAAGGAAAACAGACCAAACCAGAGAAGTCTCATTATGTGTATCTACCACTGTTTTCAAAACTCATATAATCTTGTGCTACCTTTACCCTGAGCATCGCTTGCCATTTCCAGAGCTATTCTGAAATGTTACACGCTCTGTCTCCCTCTGGTGATCATCGAGGCCACAAGGCGGTGAGCGTCTCTGTGCTGCCAGGGTTTGTCACTGCAGCTTCTCTGTCACGCATGTTCTACGTGCAGCATACTGTTCACTTTCCACTTAAACCCCAAATGATTGTATGCAAACAATGTCTGTGTTCTTCTTTGCGAACCTTATTTTTTAACAGCTTGGTCCCTAAAATAATGGTTTTGTCAACAGTTTGCTGAAATATGTTCTGTAATACTTTAATGCCAGAAGCTGGAGACCACGTTAAAGAGCTATGATCTAAAACCTGGAGCATGCTGCACTTGAAGTGGCACAAAACACCCCATCTGGAACACAGAAACTAACACTGTAAGGATATTTGCTAACTGAATGGTCATACTACTGAATTATGATTTTGCAGTTACTGGGTTTTAAATATAGTTTCAATGTATACAGTTTTGAACTGAACTTCTGAAAAGTTTGTATGTAAAATCTTTCCAAACTTATGTTGAATCAAGTTCTAAACATATAATTAGGAAACTTTTGGCTCCTAAAATGGCTCTTATGTGAAATATTTCTTAAACAGCTCCTTGGAGCCTTGCACAGCATGCTTTCACTGCTTTGAAGTTACCATTATTCTGAATGAGCAGTATTTGACTGGCATATGTTCTGCTACATAAATGCATATGAGAAGCACAAAATGCCAGAGAAAACCTGTTAGTTTATCAGATAGCTGTCAAGTTATATCTTATACCTATGTGACATCTTAAATTCTGCTGAGAGATATATATATGTATATGTATTTATATACACATCTACATCTACATATAAAAGAATATCTAGCTATCCATTCATCCATTCATTTAGAGGACAGGTGTAGAAGTGAAAAACCATTCTTTGTTAGAAATGGGTTTCTTCTGTTTTTGGAATGTTGTGCTCTGCTTTCAGAATAAATTCATTCTGTTCTAGTATCTGACTTAACAGTCTGAAAGATCGTGACTTCCACACTTTCAAAAGGTACAGTCACCGAAGAAAAATGAAGTGGCCTCTTGACTGCCAGGCATCTCCCTAAGAGGCAGCAATGGAGATGTCCAAGTGGCTTAGCTTCTTTGGTTTTAATCAACACCAAACTCTCTTCCCCTTAGTCTCTGCTGGATATGGCCTGGTCCTTTTTTTAAAGGCTGTTCAGAACATACAACAGACCTGTTAAACACGCTTAGATCCTGGCCTAAAGATTTTATGTTGAAGTACAAATATCTCCTCTCTTTCTACTGGAAAAAGCTGGAAAGGGATGAATAACAGCTCTGTAAAAATGCCTACTATTTTTCATGTGGCAAATTTCTTTATCCAAGGAAACCAGAAATTCAAAAACAGTGAGTGGCACTACTTTTCCAGTAGTGGACTTTTATAAATGGAACCTCAAAATAAACTGGAACATACTTAAACTTTTTATCCCCAGGTGGATGTTTTGTCTATTTAACACTGCCTAATGAAATATTTGCATATTTTATGTTTGTTGTAAAAGTATAATAAAAAGCAAAGGGGGAGAATGCCTGTTTTTTTATTGCTATAGCATAAAAAGGATTTCCTCCCTCCTTCTTTTACTGTGGCCTCTGCTGCAGCATTTGCTTAGCTTGCTCACATGAACACACCATTCAGTATGGTTACCTACACTGAAATTTCTTTGTAATTTTTGTAGACGGTGTCTTTTAATGCTTTGAAGTACACTTTAAAGCAGTTACCTTCAGCACTGTCAGATTTCTGAAGGCACAGCACAATTCCACTGAAAACTGGTAAAAGTTATCTCCAGTGCTGACACTGGATGTCACTGGATGGCAATTTTCCATCATGGAATTAGAAATGTTCATGAATATGGCTGACTGTTTTCAAACTGCTTCATGCTATAGAGGGAAAATTGTTTCAGGAAAGAAGCTTAGGAAAGGATGCCTGTGAACATATCAGGCAGACACGTTCAAGCCCATGAGACATGCAAGTGTCTTAGGTAAGAATAGTTAGCAGTTTGCACACAGCACTGCTTGTACTTTGTTTAAAAGCAATGCATTTTAGATTTTTTGTTTCAAACGCATTCACAGGGGATTCAGAAATTATAGGCTATAGATTTTAAGGATACTTCTTTCTCCTGTTAAGGTTTTCTGAAGTCAAAGTACAGTTGTGATTTGTAACATCATCTGTAAGGGGTGTTCTAAAGGGTATTGTCATTATCAAGTGTCTCAGTAAGGAATTCATACAAATACAGCTACTTCACCCACCACTTTGGGATGTAAATCTTCATTCTAGTAAAGTTTATTGTCTCCTCTAGGACAGCTGTCAGGCATCAAGCTCCAGAAAACATAAGAACTTGGCTCATTTATTTACCTGGTCCTGCCCAGGTCAACAAAGGGCCTGGAGTGGCACAGATGTAACCAGCATCCCATTGCGTATTGCCAGATGAGACCTTCTTGAGCCACATCAGTGAACCAGCCCCTGAAAGCAGCAGTAAACAGTGAGTAGGGCAGCAGGTGAGCACTCTGCAGAACAAGGTACCCAAGAGAGCTAGCAGTACCTGTAATAGATTTATTTACTCAATGGCATCTTACAAACATTTCCCTTTGAAAACCAGGAAAAAGCTGAACAACAGCCTGTTTTATGCACGTGCTCTCTCAGTGCAGTTCTTAATTTCTGCTCTGCTAAAGCAGGCAGTTGTGTAGGGCACCAGCACTGGTGTCTCTTTGCCGGTGTCAGGGCAGTAGAAACAATAGTGGCTATTGCAAGTGAGAGGCAAGAGCACTTCGAGCAGCAGCTATTGCTGAAGACTCAACTTTCCTGTCCTGTTCCCCTCCCAGAACCTGGCAGCAGCAGCAGCAAGTCTGGATTTCAAGTTCCCTTCGCCCGTGCATCCTTTTCATGCCAAGAACTCTACTCTTTATCACCGGAACACCGGAACTGCAAAAGTAACTTTTTCCTGTGCTTCTGGGAGAAGCCACATTTATTTTGTTATCTCTAGGATGCTTTTTTATGCATATCTCCAGCAAGGGAAAGACAGAATCTATGTTTGAGCAACAGGGAAGGGAACTGAGGGCTAAGTACAGGACCAGGATCACTCCTAGGATTGCCACTTGTTCATCTCACGCTTGCTCTACTGGTTTGCTTGGGCAGTGGCAGCTTCTCTTCACCAAGATGGGCACTTCTAGCTGCTGCTGGAGGCTCTTCCTTTTCACTAAACCAGGACTGATTACTTACCCTCAGTGAGTGATCTCTTTTCTCCTGTGACACTACTGCTGAGTATCCTGTAAAAGAAACTTCTTACAGCTCAGAAACCTGGTGCCTAGAGAAAACTGGCATTACACTGAGCAAAAGGATTTTATCTGGTTTCTTAATGGACAAGAAACATACTTCAGAAGCTGCCACAATTCTGGAGACATTTTCAAGGAAACCTAAAGCCATGTGACATATTTGATTCTTTAGCAAAGCTGTACATGGATATTATTTGATCAGGGTTCTCAGATAATAATCACAGACCTCTGGCAGAATTGTTGGTTGTCTTGACAGTGCTATAAAACTGTAAGTTATAAAGACCTCAATGGTTTTCTCTTTTAAGCCGCTCCTGCCTCAATTGAATTGCAGACCCATTACAAGAGAGCATCCTGAAAGGGAGCTCAGCAGGCCATCCTAGTTCAACTACCTGCCGTATGGCATTTCTGATGCTTGTTGCTGGCATGCCATTTCTGACAGTTGTTTCTCCCACCTGTTCTTAAAACCCTCCAATTGCGACATCTTCCTGCAGGCTATTGTTTCCAGTGTTGTTATTACTTGCGGAAAATTTTGCTAAGATGTAACATCCATTCCCTTTTCTACAGTTCTATATTCACTGCTTCTTGTTCTACCCATAGTAGGCAATGTGCACAGAAACAGGGATGGGGCATTTATTCCCATCCTCCTTTTCAGTTGTGTAGTAGAAGACAGTTGTCTTGACTTTGTCACTTAACTTTTTTTTTTTCTTTTTTTATTTTTCCCCCCTTTTTTTCCTTTTCTGGTAACTAACTCCTTTTCACTGTTTCCTTATGGCTTTGTACTTGTGCACTTTCGAGTTTCATTGTTTGATATGTTTCTAGGTGTTCTGTCCATTTTCACAGCTAAGAAAATGTAAAGATTATCTCCTTCTACTGCATGCCCATACAGAAATCTATCTGCATGCATATGCAGACACATACATAGATGGCCAGGCCACAGCTTTTGGCATTACAAAACCCCTCAGCTGGTCTCTATTCTGCAGTTTTTCAACGTTCTACATATATCTGCACACTATCTACATGTAAGTTTATGTTCATGTCTATACAGGAAGGTCAGTAAACTCCTTTCAGGCCTTTTCCCTTCCCTTCCCTTCCAGACCCACATGATTTTATTTTGTCTTTTCTTGGAGCAGTATCGCTAACTGACAAAAGAGATATGTAAAAGCTAGTTCCATATTCTAACAGCCTCAGGATTTCTTATCAGTTTCCCAAATATGCCAAGAATAATTATTTTCCTTCCTCCCGTACACTGCTTGCCAGTAAGCACACTAGCAAAACACCTAGCTGTTGGAGTGGGAAAGGAAGTGGCTGTGCAGACGTCAGAGTAGCGTTTTCTCCAGGAAACAGATGGCTTGAGCTAGTATTTATAGCTGTCCATATATGTTAGACAAAGGCAGTCAATGTTACAAAATATGGAGTATCTGGAAACCTGGTGATGCATCATTAAATGTGTGCAAGGAGTACAGAGGGTGGATGCTGTGTGTATCACCCATTCTTTATTTGAAAGAGGTTATGCAGCACGTTAAGAACCTACCTGATTTCTCCTGGCTGCAGTCTCTGATACTTGGATCAAAGTTACTTACTGACGTGTCATATAATGAAGAAAAGGTGGGTACAAATAGTGGCCAGTGTGCAAGAAGGTGATACACCAGTGATATTGTGCAGAGGCAGAGGACGAACTGCAGGTTATCCAGTGCTTGGGCTTTTTCACTTGAGTAATTTATTCAACATAGTTTGGTGTCCAACAGCCATTTTGGTTACAGGGCATGGGCTACACTTTGTGCTCACGCACAATGGCACACTTCCTTGCAACCTCACAATGCACTTATAAAGAGAAACAAGGTTATGCAAAAGCTAATAATGTTAAAGGTTATACTTGGGTACAGCTGATGTACAGTCAGAAAGACATTTCTGAACCTACAATAGGAAATGCAATATAATTTGGGAAATTATTCCTATTATGTCATTGAGAAAACATTTCATGACAGATAATTAAGCCTTGCAGCCTGATGCTACAAATGCAGAGACTACATTTTTCACAGACCTTTCTGTCAAATTTTCATCAAGTAGGTTTTTAAATGGCTAAGAAATATTTCAAGGGTGCTAGGAGCTGAATCTTAGTCTACATACAGACAGAAGTTGTCTCATGATGAGATCTGTTCACTAATCTTTTAACTCATACCTAGCATATGATGTGCTGACATTTTTACTTTATTTTTGACTGTGTTGCATGGCCATATTCTGACATTCCTGTAATGGTAGGTGATGAAACATGCAACAGACCAGCTCTCAGAGAACACGTTTTTGAGACAGTTACCATTTTATTATAAATAAATGGATGTTGGAGTACTTCCGCCCCCCGCCCCTGTTATGCTGTCAATTGTATTTTGTTATGCCATTGATCTTATGTCAGCTTGATGTTACGAAAAGGTTTCTGAATGACAGGTACAATGAAATGAGTATTAAATCTAAACTGTTTGTCTAACTTGTCTCCTTCATCTCCTTCATACACCATACTGACTACAGTTATTTTATTCATGAGTAATCTAGTAAACCAATGTTTTTGCCCTCTAATACAAAGACTAAAAGTCAAATAAATGAAATATTACTAGAATTCTGCTCCGCTACTGCAGAAAAAAGCTCACCATCCTGCTGAAGAAATAAAGTACTGTACTTGCAGTTTTGATACTGCATGCATCCACACACTGTCCATCTCAAATACCTGAAACAATCAAATGAGTCAGTCAACCATGAAAAACCAACACTCCTAGCAAATGATTTTCATTCTTCAAAAGAGGAGACCCAGAGATTACATGAAAATGGGAATGCACTACTGCTCTCCAGCACCTTATTTATCACCTTTGGTACAGAACTACAGGACAAACACAGAAAGGTCTTACTCTGACATCTTCGGGGGTGACTTAACATGAAAAGCCATTCTTTGTGTCTGTGGTGTCCACAGATGTAGTTTTACTACAACACACATTGGTTCACCAGCAAATGACTTCACTACCTTCTTCTGATCAGAAATTCCCAACTGGACAGGGGAGGATCTTTTCTGCCAAGGGTTGTAATCAAAAGGGGTTCGTGCTTCTGTTAGAAGCTTTGGCTAACTGATACTTTCTGAAGATGTTTGCTGGAAAATCCCTGATCAGCTCTTCTGCCTCTGGGAAATGCTTATGCTTTGCTGACAGAAGCCTGACTTACTCATGCCAGGAGGGATCTGCCTGGAGGATTATAAACCAAACAGAATGAGTTATGGCACCTGGATTCTATAGCTACTAAGGATACAAATATGCAGAGTGCACTCTTCAGCCAGATGAAGATCACAAATTCAGCATTTCTCTAATAGGCATGACATCAGAGTGTACCACATGTGGGCTTTGGGGCCCTAGGTAGGAAAACCCTTACCAATTAGGAACAATAAAATCAGCATTTATACAACAGGGGTTCAACTTTTCCAGAGATAAAACCCTCCAGACACTACTTTTCATGCTTACGTCAAGTGGTCCTCTCTTTTGCACTAGCTAGCCCTGAAACTGCCTTCTGCCCCAGTGTGCTCAGGAACCACGGACAGCCATATGCACAGTACGTGTAGCTCTCACTGTGGACACCCAGCTGTGCCCACCTGTAGTCAGTTATGCCCTTACCTCGGATGGGAGTCTTCAGCACAGCATCATCTACCTGGCAGATATCTTTAACCAGGGCCACCGAACATCTTCTGGCACCCAAATCTTATCTCACTTAGTAACCTCTATTGCCCTACAATACTTGCATAATTTGATTCACCATGTGCTGTAAGAGAATATACTCTTTAGAAATTGCAACCCTACAGAGAGCAGGTGGGTTTTAAATCTTCAGTCTTTAGAACAGGCAATTTCTTTCTTCCAGGATTTGACAATACTTACACCTCAGTTGGTTTCAAATCCTTTCACAGAAATTCAGTTTTATACCGTGCTTCAGCTAGGTACTAGAAATAACTATGGCAGACGTTACACATCTCCATCCAGTCCAGATCAATCAGCAGGATTGCTGCTTCTGCCATTCACATGACTGTAGTCAACACTTCACACTCTCAAAAATGCAAATTGCCAATTTGTTGTAAACCCATCTACCAGACACAGGATCTCTCCTTCTTATGCTCTCTTTCAGCAATCTGGCAATTGTGGCACATGTGTCTCTTCTCACTTTGCATTCAGATTTTTCATATGTACACAGATGAGAAGAGGCCAAGTCAGAAGTATTGCTGTTCCTGGATGACATATATATTCTTGGAGGTTTGATTGTTTCTTTAAACAACAGAGCTCGGGTCAGCTAGAGTGTTAGGTTTATTACTGTAGCTCAAAACTCAAAGTGTTGCCAAGTGACAGATAAGAACCGTGGAAAGAAACCCAGAATTTCATTTCTGTAGGTGCATGCTTTTATTATTTCTATTTGTGGGTCTTTCTGCTAATGTCTCAATTGGCTCCATTTCATTCAGTAGTACTCTGTCCTTATCCAAAGCCCATAAGCAGCATGCTTGGGGCATTCAGTCATCTTGGCCTATGGCAACTGTATGGCCAAATGTGACACCACTCTGAAGAGTGACCCAAAGAAAGACATTTATCTCACTTAATTAAAGGCATTCAAATACTTAGTAACTTTTCAAAGAGCTTTACTGCTTCAACTTCCCCCGTAGTAGGTAGAAAGGGACTGGTACTCCTGTAAATGAAATACCTACAATAGGTAGGATGAACCACACTCAAGTCCCATTCTCTTCCCACTGACCAGAAAGGAAGCCCAATGGTCAAGAAGAATACAGCAAAAGACAGGCGAGAGGAAATGCATGGAAAGCAACTCCATTGCACTTCATCAAAATCCTCCTGAGTATCCACATTATTTACTTGTTGGTTCTGCAATTGCAGGAATTTAATTTGCATAACCTCATAATTTTTTATGTCCCTGCCCACTGCAGGGAGGTTGAAACTAGATGATCTTTAAAGGTCCCAAACCACTTTATGATTCCATGATTATGTTTGTGACAAAAGAGTTCTTTGGCACACTTCCTATGACTTCCCTATGTTCTATTAGAACAGTCAGTAAAAGAAATCCTCACGTATTTGTATCTTTCTCATCAAACTGTGGCTGTCTTCAAATGGAAACAGATCAATATAATCGAAATAAAGCAAATATACACATACATATTTGATACAATTAGATGTGTCAAGTAAAGGTTGCATAGTAGTCTGGTTTTGTATGTTGTGCTGTATGAAACACTTGCAGAATGTGCTCACAGTTTACTAGAAATGAATTCAGTGAGGGGTTGCATTTTCTCTGAAAGGTTCAAAGAACATTCAATAAAAGGATCAGGACAGCTTTAAAAGAATACGGACTGGGTCTTAGCAGATTTCTTGGTAATTTGAACAGAGCTGAGCACATTGTCAGTGTTTGGCAAGTAACAATAAATGGTAATTTAAAATCACATTTATGTTTTCTTTTTATTTCTACACATTTTAAAGCTGAAAAAGGACCATTAAACATTAAAGCAGTTCCTGACTCAACTGACTGACTGAACTGAAATCCTGGACATTGTTTCATTACCAAACAAACACCAAAGAGACCAATAAAACACTTAGAGATCAAAAGATGAAAGAGTGAAGCACGAGAAGTATCTGCACTCAGTGTGTCCTATTAACACTGTCTTTATTTCCTTTTTACAAAAAATAGAAACAACAACAGATAAAAAATACTCAAAAAAAAAAGAATCACTGCTTTTGCCTTGGTCTCACTGAGGAGCTGAGCAGGCAGAGTCCTGGCTGAAACTTCAACAGTATAAGCCATTGACAAAAGGAAATCAAGATATATGACAATATATCCATGCAAGACACAAAGTACAAAATGTGGTCTGTGGCCCAACAAACACTTTGGAGGTTGCCTGTGTCCTAACAATTTTCAAATTGTTACTTTTGCTCACCCATGCCTTTACACAGCACAGCTTACAAACAAGTTACATATACACATATATCATAAAAAAGTTTTGTATATGGTCTAACTGCTACAAATTAAGGCATCCTAACAGCTGCTGTTTTGCTGGTGAGGGGTATGTCTCATACTAGTGTTTCAGAAGGATATGTTTCAGGTATTTCAGACAAAGTGAGACATCATGAGGTGTGGTTTAGAGGAAGAATTCCTGCAGCTCTGGTTCTTCAGTACTTTTTTGACTGTCAGATTTCTGGCTTTTCCTACTGATGTCATCATTCCTGGAGAGAAAAAGAAGAAAATTAAGCATGATAACACTAATAATATAAAGGGATTTGCCTTGTGTTTGTTTACCCTGGTTCATTCCATTTGCAAGTATTGAACTCTGAATTAATCTTTCTCTCTGGGCTTACTTCCCCAGACATGTACTGCACAAAATACTTCTCAATACTGTGATTCTTATTGACTTTCTTGTAGCTCTTATTCTGAAATCAAAACTGAAAACCAATGGCATGATGAAGAGCTTTTTAAGTCACAGCATTAATTAGTATACTGTCATAATGCTCTAGTAATAATGGACAGAATGTAAAAAAATTCCTTGTCCTTTAGGGAAAAGTACCATAGTGGTACATCAAGCATTAGACATATCCTATTTGGTTTTGACTCTACCTGTAAGGGAATCATCTAGTCCCCATTAATGATCAACACAGACAAATAAAACAACTTTAGAAGGTAATTCATTTGACTTAATTTATGTGTCTGCTTAAGCAGAAGATGGTGGCAAAAAGGCCATAGGAAAAATGGCAAGCAGTAATTCTCTTCCTGACATGGGACCTATATCTCTTTTAACACTGTAATTTAGGTAAAATCTCAATTCAAACATTTAAGATTTTATTACAAACAGATACAAGTATAATTTCTTTGTAGTGTGTCTTCATTTCCACACTGTAACTTAAAAAAGAAAGAAAAAAACCCTCACTCCTATTGATTGTGTATGAGGCTCAAATGATAGCTTGCCAATTAAAGTAGAAAAATTAAATACTATTTGTAACCCTCAGTTTCTTCACTTCCTTTCATATGCCCTTGTTCTGAATCCCCAGTCTGTTCTCCTCTCTTCAACTAATGTTCCAGCTGAAGTATTCTTGATTAAGCATCCAGCCAACAGCAAATTTCAAACAGGTTAAAAGGCTCATTTTTAGTTAGTACTGCTGTATAGTGAAACTCCGACAACACAATCCTTACTAGCTGGTGTGTTGCTGCAAAAGACAGATACTAGCAGGAGGTTAACCACAGCAAAGGGCAAGAGTATGTGTGTAAAAAGTCTGCCTGACACTCACATATTTGTGAGCCTGTTGCTTGTAAAACAGAATAGCTGTATTCCAGTCTACAATCACCATAAAGAACCAAATATCCCAAAGAGACTGATACTCAGGATGCTCACAAAACCTTGTGGTTACTTCAGAATTTAACAGAAGCTGATCTTCTTAGGGACCACGGCTGTGGGTCCTAATGAGAGAGCATAAGGGATAATTTTATTTTAAAATCCCCTTCACTCTTCTAAATTGCTGTTGCCACATACCCAAAACATGAACAAAAGACACAGAACTGAGCTAGGCAAGGCAGAATTTGTAGGACGGAGTCTGAGGAGGTAAAAGATGAGCAGTTAACTTCTTTGCCATAACTACTTTTTGGCACTTAATACACATTGCTGTTACTAACAGCATGTTTAGTGTTAGCCATGGAACTTTATTGAAGGATGCTTTCTAAGGCTAAGATTATTTACATCAATTAACTACTGCATTAGCTTAGACTTGCAGCACTGAAAGACCCTGTGGGCAGGTCCTCCAAGTAGAGACTAGGCACTCCGAAGACCCCCTTTTGCAGCCTAACAGTTGCACTGACACCTTGAAGAGGATCATTTTTAGCTAATGCAGATGCCTCTAAGTGACAATGTTGAACAGACATGCCTTTTATAATTGTGCCTGCTGATATGAAGGAAACTTATTACCAATATTACTAATTACTAGCCACATTTCTAATATCTTTTGGTGCCTGTGTCATCACAGAAATACTGAACGTCCCCTCATGCAACAGGCACTGATGCATACTCATAACAGTTCACAACAGAATGACTATAAATTCTCTGGGACAAAGCCTTAATTACTTTCATATTGATTTTATACTGTACTAGTTTGAATCATAACTATTTTATTAGAAATACATATAAGCATTCTTTTTTTAGAGTATATCTGAATTGTAATTTATTCAGCAGTAGATCTGTCAGTGGGATACCTGTTAGGTTAGACCCACCTACTGTTTTAGAAGCTTCTCCCGTCTGGTATCTGACAGAAACCTGATGGTAGGTTCTGCTGATTGCCCCTGACATATGAAGCAATTTTTGCTGTTGATAGCTGCAGCTAATGCATGGTTTTGTATTGATACGGTGAGTTAGTGCTTACTTTAATGTACTGCAGATCTCATATGATTTAAAGTGTGGGAAAGAACTGTTCATTGGCATACATGTAAGATGGAAAAAACTACAAGCATTTGCTTGGAGTCATAATATGCAAGAAATTAGCCAATCCTTCCAAAAGCAGAAAAAATATCCCAAGCCATCCTGAACATCCCAAATTTACTCTAGGGCCCTAACAAAAATAGGGTGTATAAAATTTTAATCAGACACTAGAAAATTTAATAAAATCCTCTACTACTAAGCTGTGACCAGTTTGAAAAAGTAAACTACAAAACCTTGATGTACTTGGGTATTTTGAATGAAAAAATGAAACAAACTAAATAAAGAGAAGCTAAAGAAAAGAAGCTGAAAACTGGCGGGCTGGAATGCCATCTGACTGAAGATAGATTTTGTATAATGACTTCAGATTTCAGAACATTCTAATAAAATTCCCTATATAAAGCTCTAAAGTTAAAATGGTTTTGGGATTGTATCCAGAAATATAACTCCCCAATATAACAGTCTACAAAGGTTTAAAACACCAAGACTAGACACTTTTCTAGAAAGGTGGGTTTTTTTTCAAAAGAACTCTGCAGTGGTAATTACACAGCCTCCCTAGACCATCCAGTGAAAATTCAGACAGTGTCCAGGGGCTTGTAGCGTACATGACGGTGATGTTGTATTATTTAAATTTCACAGGCTACAGGGCAGCATGCAGCAGTCTAAGAACAGGCACACATTTTGCTGTTCAAAAATCACAGCCATACCAAAAGGCATCACAAACACTAGCTCAGAAGCTCGGAGAGCCTTCAGGTCTGTGTTCTGCTTTCATCAAGCACAATACATCTTCCCTTCTTATGTGATTTTTGGAAATCTCCTGCCACAGACTCTGGCACACAATTTGCCCACCTCTGTCCTAACCTGTGGGTACAGCAACAGCCTCCTGAAGCTGTACCCCTAGTGCACTCTGCTCCTTGTTCCCTACTCTCTGGTTTTCCACATGCCGACCACCATGGGGGCATCCTCAGGACTGGTACCCAGATCAGCAGTCCTGGAGGGACAGCCAGGAGTCCAGGACCAACCTTCACCCTCCCAGCAAGTGACTCTGCAGTGGCAGCCAGGCCTTCCCAGTCTCTCGCTGCTTCTGGGGAAATACCATGCTGCCAGGGATTTGTCACAGAAAAGCATCTGCACAAAGCAATACTGAATTGCAACAACTGGCTACATCTGGGAGATGGCTCTAACTTTAAGGATGAAATCAATGGGTTTGTATTACTCCAGAGTCTGGACAGACAGACGGGTGCTTTGACTGGAGGCTGCCCACTGATGCTCCCTCAAACTGCTGCTGTGCGGTCAGTTTCCGTACTAGAATTTCTCTCTTTGCTTTCAGAAGCGAATGAAACTGCCTGGAAACCTTACAGTTCTGCTCCTGGTTTCACATATACTGTGGCAATGACTTCAGAACAAAATTCCCATTTCCACCATGGAAATAGGAGTTTTTAAGTATGGGAAGTGCCTGGCATTAGAAAACAAGCAAAAAAAAAAAAATTATTACACATTTAGAAAAGGGTAACTTAAAAGTAATTTAGGTTCCCGAACTGCAGAATGACTAATTTACAATTTCCCAGAAGTATCTTTGTATCTATAATTTTGGTGTGAATAGCAATCATTTCCAGGCCTAATTAAAGCATCTGCATCTCAGCGTAACAGAAAAAATTATCATCACAAGAATTAGTGAGTGTTAAGGGTTGATAAAAATGACAGGTACTTTTAACAAAGCATTTTCTTAAAAAAATCCCACATATTATCAAATGATGTTTTTTCCAACATGTCTTTATGGACCTTGAGGGACTGGTCTCTATCTGACTGAATACTCTTGATGAACCACATCTAAATTAAAGAGTTTGAACACAGTCAAATTTACCAGAGTTTTAAAAGACAGATTTAACTTCAAAGTCTGAGAGAGAGTAAGAAAAATGTGTGAAAAGAGGACAGCACTAGACTTACAGTACAGCATTCTGCCTCATGTTGTCTGTACTCTCCATTTAGATACGAACTCTGGTTTTTTTGCTCTCCTCAGGAGAGGAAATTTAATTTCCATTCTCATCTGGTACTTGACTTTCATTCAACAGAGGCTGAATACTCAGCCAAAGTGCACTATACTCCCTGGTGGATTTACGAGTATGAATACTTTCTATACTTGCTTGGATATGAAAGCCTGTAGCCAGTTCAATGGTGACATCAACAGAAATCCATCACAAATTTCTGCTTTTCTAGGAATTTAGATGTTCATTTGTTCATCTATTTCCTGTCTTGTGCATCAACGAATTCCAGTATTTCAGTTATGAATAACACTAGCAGACACAGGCAATTTGAGAAAAAAAAGCAACTGAGGTGCTAAACATCAACATGCATATGCACATACCAAGCATAGTTACACAGAAGTTCTTCATTCAGCATGCTAGAAGAAAGACTGGTGTAGCTGAAGTGAGGACCCTAAGGAAGTACAACATCATATCAGTTAAAAACATGCACTGAGGTTACCACATGCGTAATGGAGGTCTACCAAAACATGCGGTCAAATAGCCACAACATTTTAACAGATTTCTTTTTCAGTTAGTAAATGAGGTTGAATCTGTTACCCCTTTAAGATGTGCGCCATGGTCCTTTGTGTTGGTATGAAAATATATTCTTCCCACTGTTTCGATGTTGGCAACTATGACATGCAAACATGGCCTTTTCACAGACAACATGCATTTTACAGCGCAAGCATCAATACTGTTATAATTACCTCATCAAACTCTTTAGATTTCTTAGAGAACTATGAAAAATGCTTGTGACCTTGCAATCTATCAGAACATCTTTGAAGACAGACTGTCTTTTCCTCTGTCACTATAAAATCTGAATCACTCTTGAAAAAAAATTGCCGTCGTGTAATGAAAATACTTCTATGTTAAATTGGCTGTTCAACTAGACGGTGTATGTCTTTAAAAGCCCCAATCAGTAGTTCATACTGTGATTCTGAGTAGACTTTAACAAATGTAGTCCCACTTCAATTTACCCTATTAGGTCTCCTTTGAATTTTTTATTTCATTTCACATTCTGCTATAGCACTACTGCTCCAGCAGTACCCATTAACATGGCCTGCTCAGTGTTTTCCAGCTCTCTCTTTCCACTGTTTCTTTTCCATACTAATTTTGCCTCCTCTGTGCCTAAGATTTTCCTGCGTTTTTCTCCCATTACCTTGTCATACTTTTTACAGTATATAATTCACTGTTCCTCCTCCTCCTCTTGGCTGGCTTTATGTTCTTTTTTTTCATCTTGAAATTATTCTTTTGCCTCATGTCTTTCCATCCACCCCTTCCCTCCCATCCTGTCTTTCACAGTGGATTAAATCATCTACCATTCCTTCTCACTCAACTCTTTATTGTATCTCCAGATGCTCGCACGTCTCTCTGCTCCACAAACACACTGTGCTCACAGTATTTCCTAATTCTGCCTCTTTCATGCAATACCTCTTCCTTTCTCTTGGAAGATACATTTGGTCAAAGTATTTTCCCCTTTCTTTTGAACAAGACAGCCAGCCTCCTAACTGGAGACACCCTCTTTCTGTTGGGATCCCAGAAAGGGCACTGTGTTGACTGCAGTGAGGGGATTATCTAGGTCCAGTACATTTTGCTACAGACCCACCATATGATCTGGCATGAGAAGACTCTGTGCTATAAGGAGAGGGTGGGTAAAAAGAAGGCTGGGTAGTGACAGCTTCAACACCTAGGGGATGGCTGTAGCTCCCACAGAAGCAGGAAGGACCATTCCTGCTATTTTTTCTTTATATTCTATTACTTATTTTTATCCTGTTGGCCTCATCGGTCTTGGCTCTAGGACAGGACAGGGCCAGTCCTTCAGTTATTTACTCTTCAGAAATCCCATGGACTCAAGTGTGACATTCTCATTGTATGACTTGTCATGCAGAGCAACATCAAACATAATTTTCAGGTGAGTCATGTCTCTGTGGAAAGCTTTCAACACAGAACATGTGAACCACGGGCACTAAGAGTAAAGGCTCTGTACCCAAGCAATATCTGCTAGTCCTTGGAAAAGCCTTCCAAAATTAAAACACTGGATGGGCTTTCTACAGGTCAAACAGAGTGAAGTATTGGTGTGCATCCTTCTGCTATAGAAAGGCAGGAAAAAGCAGCTGTCAAACTTATTACTTAAAGAGAGAAGAGAAAAAAAAATGCCCTTCCTCCTTTCAGTGCACTCACTGGCTTGTTTCTTCCTTTTGTAAGAGCTGCTGGATTTCCCTTGCTGTCTGCTGTCTTCCTTCCTAATGAGGTAAAAGGCAGCGTTGATGAGGTTTTGATCAGGTTTGCAGTTTGACAGTTGTTGTTGTTATTTTGGTTGCCACTCAGCGTCTCCATTATGGACCGAAAGGTTCCAAAAGGCCTTTTCAGCTGGTCCCCCACTGGCTCCCCAGAGCTGGGGGGAGCCCGAATGAGTCCTTTGCTCTGGTCTTTATCCTTTTCCTCATTCAGTTCTGACTCTGCTAGCTCCACCTGCACCACAGGCTCCTCGAAAGTCACTCGGAGTTTCAGATTTTGGGAGGTTCTGCGCTTTGAAGACGGAGACTTGAGAGCACTCTTAGGGCTGGTGGCAACCTTTTGAGCAGTGGCACTGTCCATGCTGGATGGAGAGTTGTCTCCACAAAATTGGCTCTGAGGAACACTACCAGACTGATACGGGGCTTCATTATCTGGATCGCTGCTCTCTGAAGTAGGGGACGGACTGTGGCCATCCACGGACTTAGAGGCCCTGATACCAAAAGGGAAGCGGCGCCCTGCTGCAGAAGTGTGTTTCTTAATCATCAGGTGCAAACTCTCTGTGCTTTCAACACTCTCCACTATGGGCTGAGGTCTTGGTTTGTCAGTTCTTTTCACAGAGGTGTTCTTGTGGTCCTCAGAATTAGCTGAGTCTGTGTCAGACTCGCTGAGTGACCTCTGCATTAGCTGTCTCAGTCTAGCTAACTTCAGCTCCCTTTTCTCTGGCAAAATCTTCTTCACGTTCTTGGAGGATGCATGAGCATCCTGAAATTCCAAAGTCAGCTTTTCCTGCATACAGACATTTTCAGAGATTTCCTTCCCCAGCAACTGGCGCAAGATTTTATCTGAGTCCTCATCTTTTATCTTGGCTCGACTGCGACTAGAAGTTCCCAAGCTGCCAAGAATCTGAATCCCATCTTGGGTGTTCAATTTACTTTTTGGTGGAGACAGTTCATCTGCTTCAGATGGTTTCCACTGGGGTTTGCCAGAAGCAGGAGATGATGGCAAGCTTAAAAAAAAAAAAAAAAAAAAAAAAAAAAAAGAGGAGGAAATACCATAGCCAAATTAATGCACATATAAAATGTGAAACTGCCATTTCCAGTGTATGTGTCTGTCTCAGCTTATTGTTACTTATCCTCTTCATCGCTACTCACATGGAATTCATTACCATGATGCCACAGTGAAGATTACACAGAGGAGGATGTAACCCTGCTTCCACTCCTAATTACGATCTGAGTCTCTTCACTTTCTCTTACAAACAAAATTCCTTAAAATCAAAACTTGGAATGGTTATTTCAATGCCAAAGATGACTTTCTGAGGGAAACTTTAAAGAAACTACTGTTTCCTATTTGTAGGAGTTGACATGTCTTAAAAGGCAAAAAAAAAAACCCCTCAAGGCCAAATGCCTACTATCCAAGTCACATCATGATACAAAAGTAGCTTATTCTAAATACTGTGAAAGCACCATCTGTCTGCATAGCAATGATTTCATAAATCTAAACTTCATCTGGTATTAATAATAGTCTTATAAGACCTCATAAAAAGTCAGGGCCATTTGCACTCAAAGCCTTTTCAGATACGAAATACTGAAAAGCGTGAGAAAGGTGACATGAATTTATTTAAATACTATTACAATAATAAATCAAATTTAGAACTCCAAATGTTATATATCAAGGAAAACGCAATCTCAGGTAAGTCTGATTTGCAAAGAACATAAATTACAGAGGCCAGTTCTTTCCCCATGACATATGCCAGAGCTCATAATACTCCACATTCTTATTTTAAACCACCTTTCCTCTAAGCAAGGGTAAGGTGACAAAATTAAGGTTGGTGTGAAGCACTGAATTAATGTATTTTATTTCTTTCTTGACAAGCAACTTATACTCTGATGAGTCTATAGTTCTCACAGTGTACAAAATTCACACACCTATACTGGCTACCTTATCTTCAACTAATTTTGCACTTTTTCTCCTGTGGCAAAGTGAAACAGACACTGAAGAATACGCACGTATCTACAATAGACATTCCTAGTAAATGGGATAGGTTCTTTTAGATCTGCTACTGGTTCCTTGGATCATGATAATATCCACAGTGAGTTTTAGCTGGAAGGAAAAGTAGTAACCAACTATGAAATAAAATAATCATCATTTTCAGACTTGCTTATTTGGCTAAAAAGATATTGAAACTTACCCTTTAACAGGAATAATGAATGATGAGAGATCTGCTCTCACCTGATCTTATCTAATAGAAAGAAAAACAGTCCTGGTGTTCAACAGGACTCAGATGCGAGACCACTTGGAAAGACCAGT
Organism: Falco rusticolus; assembly: GCF_015220075.1. Classification (NCBI taxonomy): domain Eukaryota; kingdom Metazoa; phylum Chordata; class Aves; order Falconiformes; family Falconidae; genus Falco; species Falco rusticolus. Next base: position 20,549,393 of record NC_051210.1, on the reverse strand, counting down.
CAGCAAAAATCACAGAAACCAAATGAGCTGGAAGACCGTGTTTGCTCCCATTGTCCCTGTTGAGCTGGTAGGCAGGGAAGACAAAGATCATGATTCTAAAAAAACCAACAAGACAACTCTTTCCAGTGTGGTTTTCTACTTCAGCAGGAGTCTGGAGTTTACAGTCCTTTCCTAGCTGACGTTCCTTTACACAAATGCATTTCCAGTCCCAATGCCTTTGTCATCTACTTTTGCAACTATTTGCACTTGTCTAAAACACAGACTCAGAAATTCAGAGATATGCAGCACTTGTCCAGAAAAGCACTTGAGATTCTTTGAGAATGGAAAAAAAGCAGTCACTGATCCTGAGTTCATGCTTGATGACCCAAAGCTCTGACCATCAATGACTGCAGAAGCTCTTACGCTGGCTTTATATTTTAACATATAAGTAGCTCCCTAACAACTCTGTAACAGGAAGAAGTGCTGTATATGTCTTCCAGAGAGGAACTCAGATAGAAGATATAGATATAGAAAAGAATGATAAATCAAGTCCTATTTGCATGTGAGTAACTTAATTCCCTTCAAAGTCTTCTTCAGATTGCTATCAGAGAGAAGTCGTGTGCTTGCTTCACTTCCATGCATCACGCTGGAAGTCCATGGCAGAAGTCAGAGAGATATGTTAGCAGACTCCAGATCCAGTCCTATGCCTTTACCTTCCTCCTCTTTAATGGTACTCAGTTTGTGTCTATTTCTAGGACTTCTGACAGGATATGTAAACAATACATAAAATTTCTGGAGTTTTGACATTTTATACAAGCTACTGCAGCCAAAAGATTTAATGAGTGTAAGGAGTCTCATTAATATGAAATCAGGTTTTGTTTTTGGTAACTGGCTTTTTGAATTATGGCTGGCAATAATGTACAGTGGAACACCACAAGCTCAAACTTTACAACTTTCCTAGGGGTGTCTAGGTTCCTCTGCTATTCATCTAATACAAAATATATTTTATTCCACTGTAAATCTGATTTTCACTCTGCTGGGAAACAGGGACTATTCACTTCATACTCAATATTTCTCATATGTATACAACATCACACACTGTCAAATTCTAGAAATCCAGCTCCAGGCCCATGAGGTAAAACCCCATATTTAGTTTACAGAACACATCTATTATTTACATAGGTCACAGATTCTCTTGATAACTGATATGCCACAAAACTGTGTAAATCCAGGCTGCTGCACAATTCCAGGCACCTTACCTTGGGGATGTGGGCAGTGACTTGCCCTCTGACCGCTGGGCTTCTAAAAGCTGCTGGAGTTGGTTCTGTAATGTCACACGTTCCACTGTCTGCCTGCAGGAAAATGTAAGACTGTTTACCTTGAACTGTAAAACTGTCAGCATTAGTAAGCTGTACGATAACTGACACTACCCGTTCAGCCTTGTATTCAGAAAGAAGTCCTCTTCACCTATACTTTACATAGTAAAGAAATAAAAAGAGAAATTATAAATAGTAACAGAGAGTTTGTACTTGCGGACATTGTGTGACCACTGTACAAGACCAATTGAGAGACACTTGTCTTGAGATTATACTTTACATAAGGACAAGTGTGGGACCATATGCAGCTGTCAATTGGAACCGAGTGATCCACAAGAAAATAATAGTCAGGAAACAAATATATGGCACAGCAAACTTAGGGACACTTGGTTCTTACCCATTTGTGTAAAGGAAGAGGAAAGGGCCAGGTTAAGAAGTCACTTACATTTAGTGGATGGCTTTTACTCAGCTAAATAGCTCAGACAAGTGCTCTCTCCATTTCTATCCGCAAATGAACTCAGAGAAGCCTTTGCCCACCAGGAAGGGCTGGTCCAATCTTCTTCAGCTGCAGGATGGAGCTAAGTACGACCCCTGTGTATTCAGGGGAGTAGAAAAAACTACACCTGCTTGCTGCCCAACCTTACCAAAAGTCCTACCTGTGCTCTGCACCCACCTTATACTCAGTAGTGCTGTACCTACTGCAGTCTATCACTTTGTGTGGTGCTGTGATCTACACTGCTTTGTAAATAACTTTAGAGACCAATGTTTAAAAAAATTGTAATAGTAGATATATATCATTAGTAATACGAAGTGACATCCATACCAGAAACTCCATTTACCACAGAACTGTAACCACAATCTCTGTTCTCCTGCCTCATACTTATTTCCATAGAAAGGACTCAGTTGAACCAGACAACCTGCAAACCTTCAAGCAGTTCTATGAAAACAAAGCAATGGATCAATTTGCCACAAAGAGTTCTTCTACCTCTCCCTGCTCCCATCCAATTTAGACCTTCCATTCTAACATCAAAACATCCCTTTAGCTTGTCGACCACCACAGATAGCATTCAATTTTGTTTAGTGCCCTGTAAGTTCCAGTGCCTCTAAACACTGCACAGACAGAATTGTCGGGAAACTATCAGAACACAAGAGATGTACAGCTATACTGTCTTTCACCTAGATTACAAATGGTACATTTAGTTTTATTCCCTGACAAAATGACCATGTGAAAATGGCTTTTTATCTGGTTCTCTCAGGATCTGTTTCTGTTCCTGCAGAAGTAACATAGTTTTAGTACTTTTATTCTTGTTGGATCTGCAGATCTAATACAGTTCTCCACCAGTGAGCTGGACTCTTTCCTAGCTCGCATGCCATCAGAGAAGAGTTAGCTGAGTTCCAAATGCAGTCTTTATAACTGGCAATGTCAAAGCCAGAAAGAATCCAGATGACTTTTTAGACGAGGGGCTGTATTTGCAGGGCTGGCAGAAAACAAATGTTTTACTTTCAACGTATCAGAGTGGATCTAAAAAGTGCTACAGAAATAAAGGTGGGATCTCAACATATTGCCTTGCTATCACATTTTACAACACAACCATGCTTTATGTACATCCTTTCTTCCTTTAATTTTCCATCTTCTTTCCTCTTGCCTACACACCGCCTTAGACTATTTTAAAATTACTCCTACCATCTGTCAACATTGGCTTATATTGCAACTCCCCAGATACTCTCTTTTAAGAGCAAGGGAAATTTTCATTTGAGATTAGACTGTGATGCAATTTATCTGTTTTATTTGCCTTTTATGCTTCCTTCAACTTCTATTTCTAAATATCTAAATAATGTAGCTAACAGCTTCCTACGCTTTTAGGTTTAATGGAAATTTCTGACACCTCTTCTACTGAGTTAATGTTCTCATACCACTTAAACATTTTATTGTGCTAAAAGAATTAAAGTTTCCTCCATTTTCACTAGTTAGTAAATAGCTCACAGAAATCCATGCATCTTGCCAGCACTATCCCTGAAGACATATAACTAGATATATATCTATAAAAGATATATATATCTAAAATAAAATTGAAAACAAGGGATCACAACTTCGTGGAACAGCAATATTTTTAAAGTATTAAACCTAGACTGATTTAGGAAACTAGATCACTGTAGCTTCAGGGGTAAGAGGGTCCACTTATTTATGATATTTAATGCCCCAGTTCTGAGGGTCTTAGCTTAGACGACGTTCCCAGTAAGTAATATGTAAGGACTCTTCTGTGTCTACTTAGAAATTGTGGACCCCAGCTACCTCCTAATGAAATCAAGGAGCTCATTAACTGAACGGGCAACAGGCTAAGACACTGGACTCTGCTGAAGTATCTTTCATAGTATGTTGCCTTACTTTTCTGTTTTGTTTCAAATAAAACAAGAATGGCCACACTACAAAGCAGAAAATAAAACAGCTTAACTAAGTGAAAAAGAGATGAACATTGTAAAGTATATACTGGGTTTCTTACGGTATGTCTATATAACACTTACTACCACAAAAAAAACACCCAACAACCCAGCCTCAACCAACAAACAAACCAGCAACTCGTACACACCTTACCATACTACAACAATAATTTTTTATTCACCTATTCTTACAGCTATTCGTATGAAGTTTCAGGAAAATCATGGATTTTTGTAACAGAACACAGAAAAGTGGTGGATGTAACAGAGGATATTAAAGTACTTTCTCATCTTCGTCTTTTGACTCATGGTTTGCTTTGATCTTTGCCTTGCCTTGCTTTTGATAGTGTATCAAAAGGATCAATAAGTGTCTCCATTAATTGCTTTGCACATTCAGGTCCATAAACATAGGACAGTCAACCCTTTGGGAATGCAGGTAGAAAAGTCTGTCATCAAGCAGCATTGTAAAAGTCATCTAGGGAAGCATTAATTTTATGTCATTAGTTCTGACTTGGTCTCTTCAGGCCAGGAAAGCCCAAACAATACAAGTAATTACTACTAGTGTCATCAGTGTTAGAAACCATGTATTTGTGCAGGCAGGCATTTTCTACACTAGCAACTAAGGTTTTTTTAGGAAGATGAAATCAGTGAGGGAATAACTAAGATTGTAAGACCTATGGAGACCTCTGGAAATAAAATGAAAGCCAATATTTTGTATAGACTTTTGTGACTGTCCTAAGCATTTAGTTTAGTTCAGAAAGTCCTAGTGGACTGACCAAACTTCTTTAATTAGCAAGAGATGCAAGCCAAAGCTTTAGTTTTGAAGCCAGTAACAGAAGTATTTGTGGGCCAGTTTTCTTTTTACCTATTGAAAGAATTGCTTGGTTCCTTCCCTGTTTTGGGGAAAAGTCTCTGTTAATCCACTTGTGAAGATTTGATGGAACATTTGTAGTTACTACTTATTTCTTTCTTTCCAATATAAAGGCTTTTCTCTCTGAGCCTACTCAGAAGGTTTTGCTATACTCCTCTGTGTTTGTCAGCTGCTTTGGATCAAAGAGCTGAAAGATGTGAAGACTGTGGCAAAATGTGATTTTATTGCTTCAGTATTGTGCCTTCTTTCAGGGATTGCTCCCAAGAGTGTGATGGACTGGGATAACTTCTCTCTAAAACTGTTCTCTGTTGCCTTGATGACTGGAAGAGCTAAGAAGAAGAGAATGAAAGACAGTACTTCCTTCTTTGGTTTAGGACCTTCGAAGACAGGTCGTGCTAGGTGCTAGTCTCAGACAGTTTCTGCACTGCTGCTCTTGCACAATATCAGCCATTCCACTCTTTCTGTGGCTGCGGACATACAGTGTTATCAGAGAGAAGCTTTCACCCCTGGCTAATAAGGCACCCTGAGTAAAAGAAGATTGCCTGATCAGCTCATATTTACAGCAGCTGTGGGAAGGCTGGGAAGCATATAAGGGCCTTCTGTGTTGATACTGACCATTCAAGTCATGATACAATCATAACCCCTTTGTCTCTAGAACAATGTCCATTAACAGCAGCAGAAGTATGTGGAGAGAATGCAGGAAAGCCATCTCAGCTGCCCAAGTTGGAGCTATTCCAATGCAACAGCAGTTTGAAGTGACTCGGTTGGTAGACTGGACTCCCATCTGTTGCCATGTGGTGCTTTCAGGATCTTCAGAGGTGCTGTGGCAAATGAATTCTCCTGCTACTTTGTACCACGCTTGGATTTTTATGCAGGATGGGGCTGCTTAACAGGGCAAGAGTCTTCTTCCATCATCCCCTGTAGCTTCTGAGCATGGGCCTCAGAACATGGTCTACTGCTTCTACCGGAGCTACTCACAGCCTGAGGCTGGAAGCCCAAAGAGCCACGCAGAAGCTGCTCTTTCAAGCAGAAAATAGAATATTTCATTGCCTCAGTAGACAGCAACAGGGTTGCACAAGAGACTCACATCTCTTTGTGGAAGAGGAAGAAAAAGCTGCTGCTGTGCTTACTGGAGCTAAATCTGAAGCCTGAAAAAACAGGCTGCTGAAGGGAAGCAGATTTAACTCCAGCTGAGACAAGCAAAGGAACCCATCAGGGGCCAGATAAGAATCGTTTAAATGACTTCCTATGTAAGCAGTCTGTGAGATGACAAAGGGGAAACGGGGAAGTGTTAATGCTTTTGTCAGGAAAGTCAGAACTAGACTATTTCTGTGGGGGTAAACAGCCTGCAGACCGACACAAATCTTTCTTTTCTGTGAGAGGTAACACTTACATCAAGCACAGGGTATGCACTGAAGAGAACAGACATGGAGAATCTGGCTGCAATTTCTGCTTCCTGATGTGTGCAGTTTTCTTCTGCTAAGTTATGGGGAAAATTAATTTAATTATATACTGAGATGAGTCAGACACTAATGCATGCTACTCGGGAAGTACCCTGTATTCTGTTTTTTCCCTTTATATCAGCTTATTTGTGTATTTTAGGATTTCTTAGCAAATGAATCAACTATAAAATATCTGGTACTTTAAAATGTCCAGTGAACAGGATCAGACTGTAAAATTATGAAACCGGAAAAATATAATAATCCTTAGTTCACTGTTTGTTATTTATGAGAATCTAAATGTAAAAGAAGAGTGAAGACATCACAAAGAGAAAATGTCTTTATAATATAAAACTTAGAGGATCAAACAAAAATAAGCATACTTCAAATGCAGACAGGTGTTCTGTAATGACAGAAAGGACTGCTACTACACATCCTTTTGCTGTAAAAACACTACAGAATAGATACCTATAGTTAAAAGGGTGAATTAACAATGCAGATAATTTTTACCCTTATTTTCATGATATCCGGTTTGAAACTAAAAATTGCATCACTGTAATGGGTTGGTCCCAGCTGGCAGCCAAGCACCCACACAGCCAGACTCTCACTGCCCCTATGCCACAGTGGGATGAGGGCAAAAAATAGGAAGAACAGAGGCAAAAAAGCTTGTGGTCAAGACAAACCCAGGGAGATTACTTACCAACAACTGTCATGGGCAAAGAGCCTCAAATTGTGGAATTTAATGCAATTCATTGCCAATTAGCATAAATATTTAATTATTGATTCAGGTACACGGGAAAAATGAAGGGACAGACACCCACCCCCTATTTAAAATACCTATCCTCCCTTTCCAGGGCTCAGCTTCACTCCTAGGTTCATCTGCACCCCAGGCCCCTCTTCTCCCCCATTCTCAGGCTTCACTCCAGACACCTCTCTTCCCCTCTTGCCATTGCTGCAGGTTACACCCAGTCTTTACAGTGAGGCAATGCGCAGCACAGGTCAGGGTTCATGTGTAGCAGTTTCTCTCTGCTGTTCCTTCTTTCTCACTTTCCCCTGTGCTCTAGTGTGGGCCCTTTACAGGCTGCAGTCTATCTGGGGAAGCACCTGCTCTGGTGTTGGTTTATCCATGGGCTGTAGTCCTTTCAAGGGGCACACTGGTTCCAGCACGGGTGCTTACTCCATGGGCCACGGTCCCTTTGGGGAGTGCCTGCTCTGCCACAGTGTACTTCCTGGTCCTCTGACCTTGCTCTTCTCTCTGTTTGTCACTCTTCTGTTCCCTTCTCCTCTCTGGCATTTTCTGCCCCTTCTTAAATATGTTTTCACAGAGGTGCCACCAACTTGGTTGATGGGCTTAGCTGTGCGCTGCAGTGGGCCTGTTGCAGAGCCAGTGGAACTAGCTGTGGCCAGCAAAGGGCAGCCCCTCACCTGTTCTCACATAGGCCACCCTTGCAGCTCCCCTGCTAACAGTCTTGTAATTTATACCCAGTACAATTACACAGATGCTGCTTGCATAAACTGACATGGTCTCCTCTAAACATGCGATTGTCAGAAGCCGTTTTCATGGCTCATGATAGCTGACCAGCTCTTGATCATGTGTCTAAGCTGGAACAACAATAGGTTGGTGCTGATGCTTTCTAAGAGCCTTATTTTATGAGCCTATTGACACACTAAGTCACGGTAGCTGCATCTACAATAAAAGCAAACAATTGCATAAATTCATGTTTCAAAATAATGGGCTTTTTACAGAATTTTTATTATTAAAAGCTATACTAAAATATTAAAAACAGCTCCTATGAAGAAAAAACAGAACACAGGATATTTCCTGAGTAGCCACTGTGGGCTTTGGTGACCTTCCAAGTTCAAAACCCACTCCAGCTACTATCTCCACTGTTCCTCCCAACACCAACACCCAGCACTGTAACTGGGAAGAACCAGTCACTACATATAAAAGCATGCCATGTGAACAGAAATTGTGATTATGATGTGGTCCCAAGGTATGCAAAGGGAAAAAGGACTGGATTGTTTCATAAATGCCTTTTTCTACTCCCCCTGCCTTCATCTACCCTCATAGCAAAGTGCCACAAACTGCTAAAGGGGAAGGGGCAAATTGTTGAGAGCAGGAAAGAGTGGAGAAATAAGGTAGAAATATGATGAAAGTATCATATACAAGAAGCAGAAAACAGACATGGCTAATAAACAGAAGACAAAGTAGGGTATCATTTTAAGAATGAGCACTGATAACAATGAAACACTTACTCCTTCAGCTGCTTAGTTAGCTTGACAACCTGCGAGGCCAATGACATACATGTCTCCACAACTACTAAGTAGCGGGAACACATGGTGTGCCCATGTCGCTCAGCGCTTTGTGAGGGTTTCTCTCCCACATGGTTTTGCATGGTGACATTTGCTCCATACTCAACCAATGTCTGTAAAAACAAAAAAGGAAACATTGACACCCATAAGTATAAGTCTCTGCTGTGACTTCCGGTCATCCACAAGAACAGCTGGATTCAAAGCACTCCTGAATTAAATGCTTGGAACTGTTGATCTAAGCCAATAATTTTTAAAAATCAGTCACTGCGAAGTCCGTATGCAGCCTGAACCCAAACCACATACTGCTAAAATCTATCACTCAGGTGCAAGGATAACACAGAAGACTGAGCTGTGGTTCAGAAGAGCCATAAAAAGACTATATTCTTCCTTCCTCTCCCCTTGCTGCTCTACTCCATTAATTTGTTTTCTGTCCATTTGTTTGTACAGCAAGCATGACTTGTAGTATTCATACAGTGAGTGGGACCACCAAATGAAAAGAGAACTTACATTTAGGCACCTATTGATTCCCTCCTGAGCCACAGTAATAAAATCATTCATATGCACCTCTCTATGTATTATTGAACATGCACATGGTAGTCCTAAAAAAGAAGACACAGGCAAGTGCAATTCAAAGGACATCTGTGCTAGATGACATCAGGGTCCAGGGTAGCACGAACACATTGCCTACCAGGTTATAGAGGGTTGTGATGGGCTGTAATGGCTTACCAGGTCTGCTATCTGCTGCTCTTGGGATCTCTGCAAGGCATTGCAATATACCCTTAGAATCTCACTTTACAACTGCCTTTGCTACAGTGTTTGCTGTCTCCTTTTGTGGTTGACCACAGCAGAATCCCTCAGTTTAAAACGCTCAATGCAGCAGTCTCAATGCCCAGATTCCTTAGCCAAGCGATGTCTGGATATGAAAGGTATGGCAGATAATTTCCAACAGCTTTTTTAGGTCAGACACACACAAATCTGTTTTTGCAGAAGAAAATCTGTACAATGACTTTTTCAATCTGGTTGGTTTGTGGTGTTTGGTTTTTTTAATGCTGAAAGAAGTCTCATTGATTTGCCCTTGCTTGGTTACCCTCTATTTTAGTTTAAAGAGGTACTCAAATATGTGTCAGCTTTTAAACTTCTAAGAAAAACAATGGCTTATACTCGGATGTATACCCCTGTGCTACTCACAGTACTAGCGGAGAATCCTAGCGTGTTGCTGGAGAACTGTCCAGGTTGTGAGTATGACATTTGAATTATGTCTGGGACTTGAATTCAGGGCGTTGTAAGGGCAAAATAAGTTTTGTCAGGCTGACTTCAGGACATCCAATAACTGAAGCAAGAATTGAGACCAAACCTTCACCCTTTCTGAGCTGTTTGTGAAAATCAGTGTTATGCACTATTTGCTTTACTGGAAAGCCTAGGATAGGACCTAAATATTCTCAGCAATGTTCAGACACACAAAGTTCATAGCACTTTGGAAAAAATTCTGAACAAAATCATAATGCATCCAAAACCTACAGCATCATTAACATTACACATACACATACACATTCAGAAGTGGAGTTGTGTGACTGAGCTCTTGGCTGACTTATCCAAGCAGAGCTGGTAAGCCACAGAGGACTGGAGTGGCCTTGCTGACTAAGAACTGCAGGCACAGAATCCTCTACATCAGCTGACAGCAAAGAGGAATGGTGGTCTTGTCTGGTCTGCTAAATATATATCTGGAAAGGAAACTTACTAACAGTCTTGCACTGCATCTCATATCAATAAATTTGGTTTAATTTGCTAATAAAAAAAAATAAAGGAGGAGAGTTATGACCCTGCAGAAAGCAATCTTATAGTCCGGAACATGATAGGGGTCTCACTTGCTCATAAACACAGTGGATAAGATGGCCAAGGAATCACTGACAGCCTTTGACGCTCCATCTTTTGTACTGTTGCTTATACTCTCCCTGCTTCCTTTATTGCTTCTTTCTTTTTACCACATTATTCACTGTGCATTGTTTTAAAGTAGACTACAAGCTCACTGGGTGGAGGGCTTATTTTGTTTCACAGCACAACAAAACATGAACTACACTTAAGACTGTGAGGTGTTAATGAAATGACATTACTGCCATTGTATATTTTTGTTGTTATTAGATATTTTCATAATTTATTTCGCATGGCTTCACAAAACACTTGTTGATTTGTATATTTATCTACAACAGAATAATCCTGATAATTCTAAGCCATTTAATTAAGGTTCATTCTTCACAGGGAAAGCAGAGCTATTCTCTTTTTCGTTTAGTTTTATCCATTAAATCAGCCTGCAGATGTCACCACTCTGTTCAAAATCATCTACTCATTTATCCTTCAAATGCATTGTACACCTTAGTGAGGCTCTGCTGAGCTAGAAACCCTAAGCACGCCCCCTATCACAATGGTGCTCCCCACTGGTAAATGATTAACATTTCTTCTTCTTCTTTCCAACTATCACAGCAATCTAGCATGGATGTGATGACTTGTTTATTTTATTCTCATAAGAGTTTGTACGGGGTCCATTCCTGACATTTTCAAAAGACTGACATGTCCTATCAATGAGAAAAGGCAGAGATGGTCATGTCCTCCAAATTTATTTGACGGTGTTCTTTTCAAGTCTATTCCTTCAGCTCAGTGTCACCTGTTTTACACTTTTTGTTGTGTGAGACTTTCAAACTGGCTTTGATGAGCTATGTCTTCTCTGTGTCCAGGTATATAAATAGACAACAATAACAACAACAACAACAACAACAACAATAATAATAATAATAATAAGCAGCAGCAGCAGCAGCAGCTATGCATCTGTAGATTCAATGTAACAGTGTGCACAGATATATTTAGGTCTCTGATGAGGTTAGCTAATGAGAATTGACTAGCTATATTTCTTTTAGGGTTGAATCAATAGAAATCTTCTGTATTTGCAGTGGCCTAAGAGATTCTGTGGATCAGTTCATGTGTGGTAACAGGATTAACATGTTTACTGACACATATCTGATCCTTAGACTCTGAGAATTACTGCTCCTTCTTAGACATGTTTTCCTCCTCTACTTGATCACATTGATTTCTATTTCTTACCTTTCTGCCATGTGGTTATTTATTCTTTTATCTGTTCTTCTCCAAGGACTAATCTGTCTCTCAAATTCCTTTCTGCAGTCTCCTGGAATAATTTTATTATTATATCTTCTCCAAACAGCTTTCACTCAAAGTGCTGACAACACCAAATATTGAAATGTACTCCTGTGACTAATGGTTCTCGTAATTTTGATGGACAAAGAGCACATCTGCAATTCAGTGCAAAGTTGTGACGGTTCACCTAGCTATCCAGTTCAACCCTACAGCTTTTTTGGTATGTCTGCATTGAACACTGGTACTGTAGACAGGTGTCCCAAGTGGTTTATTCAGATCTGGCTCCCAAAAGTACTGTAGTGTGGAAGCCTTCTCAGCAGGACAAATTACCCATTTCAGCAGCTCTATACAACAGATACGTATTGCTTTCAGTGGCCAAGCTGATTCATTGAGAATTAGTTAGAAATCACCATCATGTTTCATTATTTAGCACAGACACATCCAAAGTTTACTAGTCTGGAAAGGATGGTTTACTCAAGATGGAAATCCTTCAAGACAGAAGAAACTTATCTGTTAGACTTCCTCTCAGCTGGAGAGCTACAAATTTTCATTGGAAAAAGAAACAGAAGGAAAATATCAGAACAGTAAGAAGGATATGCATATCCACACTGGCTGCCCTTTTCTAAAATAAAAACATACACATTAGCAGCTGCTTATGTATAAACAATATAATAATGCTTTCTTCTTGCTCTACAACAGTTACTTCAGTCTAACAATAGCATAATTGAGAATAAAATTAAAAACCCAGAGCTTGTCAGTATTTCAGTCTAAGCCCTACTGGTTTACATTTCTTCCTTCTAGTATATTTTAATGTATCAATAATTATTCCCACCTGTAAGATCTCCTATATTTACTTTAATGGTTGTTGTCATTCAAGTTTGATGTAAAGAGGTTTCTGATATAGCTATCATTCTACCTGTATGCATCCTAGATAGCCGTGTTGAGCAGCTATGTGAACAGCTGTATTTCCATCCTGGTCAACTTCATCCAGTGAAATCCCTTGTTCTTGCATAAACTGAAGAAGCCACAGAAGGATTTTCTCCTAGGGAAAGGGGAAAAGAGATGTCACAAAAGATAAGAAATAATGAAAAGCTAGGTGTACTAGAGGAATACTGGTACTTTCACCTGTTACTAAAACTGTCCAATAATTCCTTGTTTTCAGTCTCTTAATTTTGTAGTACTTAGTGTACCACGGGCCCTCCTCTGTTATGTTTTGTTTTGTTTTCCCCAAGGAAATAAGGTGAAATACTTTATTTGTTTTATAAAAAAAGTAACAGGAAAAAATATAAGTACTGTAACACATTCTGAGAAATTATACATTAAAAAGTATGTATGTATGTATGTTGGAAAGGAGAGCTGAAGCAGAAAAGCCTACATGTCAATCTGAAAATCAGCTTGTCAAATTTGGTGAAACCTCACAAGCCTCTCTGGAAAATTAAAACAGGTGTATGTGCAGATCACAGAGCTGAGCAGTTAGATTCTTCAAATCTATCATCACGCCCCAGCTCTGGCCTGTTGGGCAAGAGGAGAAGCAACACAATTAAAACCTGGAAATCTCTCTGTCCTGAGCTCTCAGTGTATTGACTAATGGACCAGTGCGTTTGGAAGGATGGGGAGACCTGGACAGCAAAACTTGCAAGTGAAAGTCTGGAAGCCAAAACTGAGGTGCCAACTTAACTGTTATTAAAATTGGTTTTTGTGTGTAGATGCAGGTGTAATACACATTTATATGGGCATTCTTTTCTAACAATGGAGAGTTTATATATGTATAGTAAGATTATTTTTTTTCTTATTTTCCCCAGCAGGTTTATTTGGAAAAATCTTCTTCGGTCTAGGACCCTTCCATGCCTCTCCAGATTAATTTTCACTGTGCCCGGCTGAATGTGATACATGTTGAAAATCTAGAATAAATCTATAGATTACATTAAAAAGTGAGGTCCATTAAAGTACAGCTGTCTACAACTGTACTCTCGGTTTCTGCATCTGAATAGCTGAAAGGAATAAATTACTTTCTAGCTTAAAACCTTTTTATTTAAACATGATTTTTTTGTTATCTTCCTTTGATATCTAGCCTGTGTTGTATTGGCTAAGAGCTCTAGTTCAAAAGAGCTTTGCAGATTCTAGTGTTGGTGAGGCACAAACTTAACCTGCAGCACTTCAGTAGCTTCAGTGATACATAAATACATAATTGCCCACAGTTACATATGTGGGTCTGTATAAAGTGGGCCTAGATAAAACAGTACTGAAAGCCTGTCTAGGACTCTGAGTGAGCAGTAATCAGTAGGAAAAAGAAAGAATAAAAATGAGAAAAGGAAATTCTCCCTAGGAACCTTGGATATAAACTTCTTTTTAAAGGTACCCCTGAAATTTTAACGTCAAGGAAAAGGAGATGGGTCCTCAGACACTTTTAGGTCTCTTCCAAATGATTCTGCCCATTCAAGAACCTGGATCTCTGCCTGCTACTTCAGAAGGATAGTCTGTGTGGAACTTACCTTCTTCATACTTCCACTTTAACAGCAGTTTTGTTTTTATTACAGGGTGAAGTGATATGTATTTTTACTTCTCCTTGGCTGAATGCCTGATAAAGCTGGCAGCCAGCATGGAGATATGACTTCAGATCGCATATCCCTTTTAAAATACTTTTGAGCAATTTCTCGAGATGCCTGTGGAGTTAGACAGCAGTGAAGAAGGATTACACTACTCCTATGAATTGCCCTTATGCTTTAATAATTAAAAGAAAAATATTTTAGCAAAACTCCTCTGCAGAATTGGAAGATAATTATAGCTTTGAAATCATATATTTCTTTGGAACATAATAGGCACCAGAATGTTAAGCATGTTCTGTAATTTTAGGATCACAATCAGTGTGGAGCAAATTATGCTTTCTAGTCATTTGTCTCATCATCAGGGAAATCAAGTGCCTGGATGGCTATATGCAATCATCTGTACTTAGGACAGTCTGCGCATCAACAGATCACGGGCACAAAGTCAGAGGCCTACTCAAACAGTTTCTGTTTCTCTCAAGTGACTATGTTTTTTAGAAAATGTATCCTTGGGGGAAAAAAAAAGAAAAAGAAAAAGAGGAAACCAACAAAAAAAAAAGAAACCAACTATTTTCTTCACTTGCATCTAGGGAAAATGAAAACATATTTCACAATATATCATATATTACTTTAGTAACAGATTTTTATTTGGAAGAAAAGTATTCTTAGGAATAGGTGTATGGACATCAACTCAGTTTACTCAGACAAAACAAAGGATAATGATAAAATTCAGTAGGTCAAGATGATGAAAAATAATCACATATCTCTTACATTACAGGAACGGACAAATACTGACAAATAGTTCAGGATATCAGATAATTTTAAGACCTAAAATGGTCCTACGTTGTAGCAGTGCTTAATATACCTCTGACATATTCCAGACCTACAATAATTCAAACCTCCCTATAAAAAGATTCTGGAAAATGCCACAATACGTAATTTCTGTTTTGGGACAGGCTGCAGACTTTGGCTCCATCAGCTGGCTTTTGGAGCAGAAAGAACAACTAACAAAGACGTTAGACGGGTTAGCATGGTGAAGAGTACTGACTCTACACCTAATCCTAGCCCCATCACTCAGCATTAATTAAAAAAGCTGCCCTTCCCAGTATCCCTTCATAGTAGAGGAGTAGGAGTAAGAGAAAGCAGCACATTATCCTTGCAAAATAACATTAGACAGGGAGGCAAACAATCCTGAGGTGAAAAAAAAGGTATGCTGTTAAGCACTTGTGTATCTCGAAGTCACACACTCCTCCCCACTGTGCTCTCCAGCAGTACACCACTGCCAGGTGGTACACAGAACCCCTTCCAGGTCCTCCATCATGCTGTAGCTCTCGTTTCCTGAAGTCCCCCAAGACTCTGGAGCTCAGGGGCAGCAGATCCTTGGCATTCCCCACCCTCTGGCTCTACCTGTGCAATCCATGCTACCACAGCATCTGTGGTGGAAAGAAATGACAGCCCTGTGGAGCTCGTTGTCAGGACATACTATGTGCACCTAGGACTGCACTACTGTCTCCTTCCTGTCACATGGTGGCTGTGCCAGAGATGCCTGGTACACAATCTGCTATGCATCCATGACTTATTCCTGGCATGGAGAGGCCTGCCAGCAAACATGGTTGCTCCTTGCATGATCCCATGCTTAAAGAAGCTTTTGCTAAGGAAGTATGTTGACCAGGCTACAAGTTCACTTTAAACTCTTCTCCTCTTCCATTAGATGAATTTATGTGGTCCCTCTCTCACTGGAAAAATAGAATATTGTTGAGATGTCTTTGGGATCAGGCCATGATTGTGATTTGATGACCTTTAACATAGGAGTTTTGCTACAAGCTCTCTTTTGCTGCCCATTTGAAATTATGGAAGAAAAATATGGTGCACATGTCTAATGCCTGGGGAAACAATGGATGGACTGATTCTTTTAGAAAATGATTCAATAACAGGTCTTCCCTGTAAAAATATTACTCTTGCAATTCTGCCAAGACCAGTGTTTACATGGATTATCTCTCTCGTGTAAGTAATGGCAAAATAAATTAAAGCTTCGAGCATAGCGCCAACTACGCATTTGAATTTCTCAAAGTTTTTTTCTTTTTAACACAGTTGGGTAAGATAGTCTGGCACCTCTTCAGCCTCAACATTCCCTCATGTTTGCAAGATGTTTATGGATTATAAAAAAAAGATAATTGACATTACATGTGAGCTTTTTTTGGCATTCAGCTAAGAAAATTTGGCAGCAATTTATATATAATTTTTAAATTTCATGGGTGGCTGACTGTAGCTGGTGTTTCTTAACTGGTAGAGCTGCTGTCCTGCTCTGAAAAGAATCTAGATAAAGTGTGCCAGATCTTTTCCTGGCAGTAGACAGCATAGCTCGCTGAAAAAAACCCAAAGCTTCACTGGGTTTAGTTTGCGTAACTATCTTTAGAGACCAGGACAAAATAAGGCTAATCAATTGAAGATATGAATGCAAGTTCACATAAGACTTCCTCTTCCAACCTTTTTCTTCCCAGTAGCAAACACGCCTTTCTCAAATCCAGTTCTGGTTTGGCTCCCAACCTCCCTATATTCAGTGCTAGGTTTACAGACCAAACTTGCTACAGAAAGCAGGACACAACCAATCAGTACATCCAGCAGGGTCCTAACCTGCACCTGTAACATCTGCATAGTAGGTGAGTGGAAAAATAGCAAAGGAGGTCTTGCACAGCATGGAAACAAGGGTGTCTGTGTGCCCATGGGAGCAGCAGGAGAAAGGGTAGATTTCCAGCTCCACAGCCTTCCAAACCTCCCCCCTCCAGTAAAATCATGCTTCGACAGGATCAGTTAACAGCAGAAATATGCCACAATAACCGTACGGCATTGAACGTAGGACAGCCACACTTCTACAGGAAAGAAAAAGATAGTTTTCTTAGTGGTTACATTTTGCTTGTTCTCTCTTAACAAGTAGTAGAAAAAAAGCATTAGCACAAAAAGAGTGGGTATTCTTAACTTGTCCTTAATGTCTATTGAAGAAACTGTGTGATAAAGTGGCCCATCTGCCAAAGAGATTAGAGAAGAATAACCAATCGCTATTCCTTGCGTAGTAGGTCCTGGAGAAGGTCATTTTAAGAGGGGTTATTGCAAGGTCTACTTAGGAAAAAACAGACTTTGTGGGAAGAGAATGTGGTGCGATTAAGTGGTGTATGTTTCCCCAGACATTAGCAAAGCACTTAAATGCTGTACTTCTGTGGTTTCTCATCATTAGATTTATAGATAAGTTAGGTGTGGAACAGGATGGATTTACAACATATTTTTATATGTAATTCTCAATATTACTGGCTAGAACTAGACAGATGATATTCAAGTTTCACCACACTTCACTGCCAATATACTGAATTCCTGAATTGTCATAATTTGCCAATTTTTTTCTCTCCTGGAAAAAGAATGTGAACTATCTCAAATTTTTTTGATGATTATTTGATGTGTCCTAGCAGTCCTTTAGGGTTCATAACACCTGATCTCCCTTGATGTTCTTGGGATTGATAGGCTGGCCTAATATGCCAGCTAATCTCCCAACCATTACTTAAAGCTTAAAAAAACCCAACAACTTAAGGAAAATACTGAAAAAATATACGGATTAAGTGGGAAAATATTTTGCTATCTTTGAACTACTAAGAACACCAGTAATTAAAAGCCACAAAATTATAAACATGGTTTAAGTTGAAATTCTTGTATAAGCATGTAAGTAATCTATTTGAAAAAGTAAATGACAGTCATACCTGGCCATAGCAACCTGCATAATGAATAAGGCTTGGGTGGTCTTTTGAGCAACTTAACTCTGCAATAGCTTCTGTTTCACTCACCATCCATCGAACACACTCCAGCTGACCGTTCTAAATAAAACAAAAAAAAATTTACATTCCACCTGTTTCAGTTCTAAACACATCTACTAAATAGGGAAAAGCTTATCAGGATTACTAAGATGTTACAGAATTCATTTGTTTGAAAATGCGTTCTTTTATCTGCTCTCTTGCTGTCCTAGATCAATTATAGTTTGGCTATTGACTGTAGCAAAAGTGGCAATATGGAAGTGGCAGGCAGTCCAATGGTATTACAACAACCTGGTCCCTACTCTCAGATTGTTCAGAGCAAAACCATAGTTCTGTTTCCATCACTTGTACAGCAAGGCTCGATGACTAAATGAGATCATTTGCTGAAGCAGGGTGAACAGTCTCCCTACTAACTCAAGTCTTTACCGATCACTTCCTAATGCAGGCTTCCTAAATTATTCTCACCTATGTAGTATCTAAACACCTAATCCCCATGGATTAGGACCTATCTGTAACAGATCCTGCACAAACACAAAAAAGGAGATGGTTCTTTTCTTCAACACCTTTTACAGCTTAGTCTCAAGACTGCCAGCCCGCTATGCACACTCCCAGCAGTTTGTAATTTACTTTGAAGTGGGATGTAGATGCTGTGGAAATAGATGAACATTTTCTTCAGAGCACGCTGGTAGTCCAGAGTAAAAGCAAGAGTTTTTGGCAGCCTCTCTTGCTGCAACCCTTTTTCAGCAATGGTACCTCGGTAAATGCAGTTTGGCATGACCTACATTCCAGCCCACTCTTCCTTTTTCAACTCTCATGATCATAAAGGCTATTACATTCTTTACAGCTGAAAAAAGTATTTCAATTGCTCAATCAAAACCTCACAGAGGTCAATTATATAAAATAAATAGCTGTATGCATAAAATGGAAAAATATATAATGAGAAGACATATCCATTTCAAGTTTCAGTTTTATTTTTATAAGAACGCAATAAATATGACCCCATTCAAAATTATATGGGAGAAAGAAAAATTGGAATAGAATTAATTTGATATTTGTCTTATTCCTTCTATATGTAATGTATGTATATAAACACGTAAATGCACATCATTTGACTTTACTTTCCTCTATTTCTCTCAATTTCAGTAAAACAATGAAACTATTTGTATTTTTCTTATTATGCTAGAAGAATCCTCCTCATCATATTCAGGTTCAAATATTAATAAGCATGACTAAGTCACACTTCTTAATTTTGTTGTCATTTGTATTACAACTAAGTAAAATATTTTTGTATCTTTAAAATTGAGGTAAAGTATTAATAAAATTAAGTACTTGCTAAAGAAGACAATTTTGCTGATGTGGAAAGGGTTTCTCCACAGTTAATTAAAATAAACTATCAATATGAAAGTGTGACTGGCCATAACGTATCACTCGATTTTCACTTTTTAACTCATAGCTCAAGGTCAGAAAGAGGCCTTAAATCAAAAGAATTATTTTTAATTAATACATTCCTTACTGGGAAATGTTACACAACATCAGTAAATTGTTAAAATTCCCTTCCATCAAAATTTATATTCCTGCTTACAAGCTCGCTTTCCTTCTGATAGTCATAATTCTTGTGGAACATAGGTGCATGCCCCACATGGTATACCATTATGGGAGTTACAATGGTATAAAGTAAGAGCAAGAATAATAGTCTGTTCTACCAGTGTGCAAAACCACTTTGGGAGTAATGATCAAGAGCTAAAAAGTTTAGTTATGCCAGATTACTTCAAGGCTCTCACAAAACTTTGCAATGAACCAGGACATGTCCAGCCATGCAGGTCATCATTAGAAACACTTGGGCCTGAGTCACCCTCACTTACATGAAGAGCTCCATCACATTTACATGCTTTTCTGTGAAAGCCAAAGCATGCTCAAGTATCTTAGAAACTAAAGGAACTATTAAAAAAGCCAAACTTTCTGCAGAAAAAGAAAAAAAGTTTGATTGCCTTATAAACACATTATATACCTAGGTAGAAAAAAACAAGAAAGAAAATAATTTCCAACTAAAATTCTAATACTTTAAAGTGGCAGACCATAACTATTCAGTTTGGACATGGGCCAAGGTTATAACAGCATTTCATTAGTACAACCAAATATCAGTCTAATTTTATATTCATACAGTTTGTTCCAGAAAAAGAAATAAAAAACGACTCTGAAACCTGCACAAGGGCCCGAGGTCACTGCAATGATGTCTCAAAGATGCAAACCTGCAGGATGGAATCTATCAGGTCCTCTGTCAGTTTCTGAAGTTTCCCCCAGAAGCAAATAACAAGAAAACCCCAGGAGAAACAGAAACTATTGTATTATATTTCACCCTTTTCCTTGTTTCTTCTTAATCTGCTTAGTGGCTGAAAGGAATCTCACTTTCTAAAGAAGCAGAATCAGTATGGTTAAATTATCAGCCTTCTTGTGAACAACTATGTTTTATTTTAGTCCAGCAGCACTAACAATTTTCACATCTTCCTACACAACAGGTTGTTGTGTAACATGTACATTTTAACTTTGATGCAATTGCTCTAGACAGCCAAGAAGTTTCACTGCCAGATGTGGTTCAGAGGTTTTTTATGCTTTGTAAACATGTACCCACACTCGTCTTACAAGATTATACCTGTATTTGTAAAAAGCCAAAAAACTATTATTCTCTCTAAAGAAACAACTGAGTCTGAGTTAAATGAAAGTTCCTTAAAATAACAAATTTTTGAGCCAGTTAACTGATTTAAAAATGTATTGACAACTGTGTATAAAATGTCAGTGTTATAGAGCTGACATTGTATCCTGCATAGTAATCCATTTTTATTTGCTCATGTGGTACCAGCCGACAGTTCTTTTTTTGCTCTCACTTAACAAAATGCTTGAAAAATAGCATCCTGCTGAATGTATTACTTACTGCCATCACAGAAAGAAACTGAATAACCTTTACATCACAGGACAGTAGAGACAGAGAGTACGTTACCTTTATGGCTAATCCAGCTGGAGTTAGCTGCTCAGCGTTTCGTTCATTCAAACAGTCTTCACCCATCAAAGAAGTGAGATGCTGCAGGCATTCTGCATGTCCCTTTGATGCTGCTACATGTAACAGATTGTTGTCACACTCATCATGGATTTTATCCAGATTATCTGCTGCTAAATGTGGCTGTTAAAAAAAACATTAGGTTAGTTACAACTAAGGATAAAAAGATATACAGAACATTAAACCTCACAGTCCAAGACACAAGGCAAATACAAAGATGTTTCCCCATAGGCATGTTCTTTTATAACTCAAAACCAGCAGCCTGCCACTTCACTATACAGAACCTGGCTGCTGCTACCAAAAGGATAGATGAAGGATGCTCACTGGTTTGATTCACTGTGTAGTTTCTCTCCTCATGCAATTGTCACACAACAGTGCAAGATCTTGAGGAACTTTAAATCTTTGTACTACTTTGATCAATCTTCTCTTTTTTTTTTTTTTTTTGGTTTTTGTTTTTGTGTCATTATATTGATGAGTAATTGTACAGAAAACATCCATGACTCCTAAAAAAAGTTTCTGATTAATTTTGCTCATCACAAAAGTGGCAGCTCATGTTTAGCATGATCTAAAATAAGACTTTTATTTGATAGCTTGTTTCCATGAAAAAAAAATGTTGGGATATTTACCTAAAGTAATACACAACCATGACCTAATACATTATTTCTGCCTGAATCTTATTTTGAGACAAAACAATTGGATTGAGAAGCTCCAGAAGGAAAACAGAAGGAAGACAGTTAAGGAGTAGGAGTAGCAATGGTAAGTTCCTTGCGTTATGCAGACTTGCCAGAGTACTTTCGATGAGTCTACTTCATTCAGAGGTTTCAACCTGTTTGGAAAAAATATGCATAGTCTTTCCATCTACCTACCTACGGTAACCTCCTTCCCCCCCAACTCCCCACCCCCCCACACACCCCCACAGACCCCTTTCCTATTTCAGGGTGAATTTACTTTGCTTTTATTTCTTACTGGGCAACTTAATATTCTCTTCTGCCTCTGTCTAGTCTTTGTATATCTATCTGCCTTTGTTCTTCCTGCTCTGGTAATATGTGTCTTTATGCTTGAGCTAGACTGGTAAACAGAGAAGTTAAACAAAAATCTAACAAAACCAGTTCTTATACATACACTGTGCCTCCACCAGCTGTTCTGAGTGGAGAACATTTGCTCTGCATCATTATGTTAACTTGCATCTAGTTACTTTGGAAACCATCCTTGACAGTGTCTGATCACAGTGCTAGAATTTACCAAAGAAAACTTCATATGGGTCAGAGGCCAATGAGGCTTTAGAGAAAGCTCCTGCCTGAGAATGCTGCTGTAACAAGACAGCATAAACACTCCTGAATAATAATCAGAATACAACAGAAGCCTCTCTGTTCCCATCATCAGCCTCTAAATAACAACTGAGGTAAAAGAGCAATAATTGAACAAAGCAACCCACAAATGTGAAAGGCAAAACTCAGTTAAGATTTAAATTTTATATTTAAGTGATCTCAACAGTTAAAACACCTGCCTTCTGAACAATTTCAGTGTACTACTTAAACTAGTAATCTTGGCCAAATTTACATAAAACTAGTATCTTGATTTTGCTATGTATTTGACTTAAAGATTAAGTAAAACATTCCATTTGGAAGCCCATATGCTCAATTTCTAAGGAGCGTACAAGATAAAAAGGGCACCAGTTCAAAACAAGCACTTCATCAGCTTTGCTGGCTTAGTAAACCACATTACAGATCGCCTTTATTCTATGTGTTTTATGAAGAAGATTATACTTACTAGTAAAGATATTTGGCCTTCCTTTACAATGTTTAAGATGCTCTTGATTTTTTTCACCTCTTCACTCCTCTCTTCGTGCCCCCCTGCACTGCCCCAGTTCATACTCAGCTCCTCTAGCTGCTTGCTTTCTGCCACCGCCGACTGCAGGTGGAAAGTCCTCAGGTGGCAGCTGGGCATAGTCTTCTCTGTTTTGTGAGCATGAGGATCAACGAATGTCCTGCTGAGGAAGCCCTTGCCTTGGGCTTCAGATTCATGGACCGAGCTACACTTAACTAAAGGCTGGGAAAGCTCTAATTCTTCTGTTAAGTGTTTGTGCTGATCAAGGACAATGGGCTGTGTTTTTCTGAGCTGAGAGCCTTTCACAGGAGACAGCACACAGAACTGTGTCCCGCCAGCAGGCGAGCTCTCTGTGTTCCCTGCTGAGCAGGTCTTGCCACTAAGACCATTCACTGCTGAACAAACACCCAAAATTTTTTTCTCAGGAGCTACCTTTGTAAACGGAACAAGCTGCTGGCTTGATTTAATATAAGGCACATCCAAAATTTCATCCATATCCAGGTCATAGTGCTCCAGCTCCCCAAGCAGAACAGCAGGCTCGATGTTTTTGCTTTTAAGGCTCTCTCCTTCTCCTGGACTCTGGTCATCATTTGGAGGTGCAGACTGAGAATCACTGCCTTTCTGGTATTCTCCCTTCTGGTTCTTCCGGTCATCACTTTCGTTGTTCTCAGAGCTTTCTGGCTGGTGCTTTAATGGGGAAACCCTCTTCACTGGTCTGAATTTATTGCACACATCTGCAATTCCTGTTGGTTTCTGTGCATTTCCGATAAGAGTTGAGACTCCACAGTTCCAGCTGCTGCTGGAAACTACAGAAACAGAGGAATGTGATTTAGAAGTGATTACTACCAGACTTGTGACATGATACAGAATGCTTTACTATAGCTAGATATAGATATACCTGGCCAAACACCAGAAACAAGAATTACATGGCCACATGCCACATTCACATCTAAGCACCTTTAATGGCACCCCTACCAAAACCGCTGAAGAATTTGACACTCCAGAAAAGAAACTTTCTTCAAACAGGACACACATTGTAATCAACTACAAATAAAGTAGTTTTAATCAAGTAATGGACATCAATAAGAGCCTAGTGGCATTTACAGTTGTTCTGTCCAACTATGCTAGTTTGCACTCTACTTTTTTTTAATTGTGTGAAGATGCTTCATACGAGTAGGATGATTTTCTGGAAGGCTAACAAAAGGGTTAGTCAAAACTTTTTAGTGGGTTTGTTTTAACAACAGTAACAACAATTTAATTTTTAAGGCCTGTTACCTCTGGGAGATGTATTTTTCACACAAGAACTGGAAATCAATATGAACAGTGACTGAGAGGTGGGACTGTTCAACCTGGAGAAGAGAAGGGTCAGGGGGAATCTCGTCCTTGCCTAAAATTATATGATGGGAAGCAACGGAGATGAGGAAGTGAAGCTCTTCTCCATGATGTCCACTGACAGGACAAGAGGCAATGCGCACAAAGTGAAACACATTGAATTCCATCTGAACACAAGAAAATACTTTTTTTTCTGTGAGGCTGATCAAACACTGACTGGCATGCGTTGCCTAGAGACATTGTGGAGTCTCCATCTGTGGAGATACTAGAAATCTGACTGGCACAGTCCTGGTTTTAACCTGCTCTCGTCGACCCTGCTTAAGCAGGGCCATTGGACTAGATGATCTCAAGTGGTCCCTGCAAACCTAAACAATTTTGTGATTCTCTGATCTGAAAATGAAGCCTGCTTATTCAGGTGTGGTGTTTCCTTTTCCACTTCTGCTCCCTAAGTTGGGCTTCTCTGTCAAACCTTCCTTCCCTTATATACATAACCTATGTATGTATGTACATACACAGACACACACATATAGCTCTGCACCTTACAGACTATTATTTCAGTGCCCTGCAGGATATGGAGTTTGACCACTGAAGCTGACTTGCAGAGAAGAAAAGGAGCTCAAGGCACCTGAATGCTTAATCCTACCGTACCTGCACTCTTTCACAGTCCCAGCTGGTGAACTCTGGCAAAGTTTTCCTTATTTTGTTATTTTCAGTTGAGGGGCCGCTAAACTGAAACCATGAGAGCGTTTATGCAGTTTCTATGCCACTTTCAGTGTTCACTAAGAGTTAATGTATTCTGAAAGTCAATAATACTGTTTAAACAAAGCAGATTTATTATACGTGCTAAATGCATATCAGTGGGATCTAATTTGTGGCCAAAACACACAATTTGCCATGAACACCTTCCTAAGGAAACATATATACACTTTCAGTGCAACATTAATGTCTGGAATGAAAGATTAGTAAGGCTGAGTTGTTATGCATGTCTAAAAATTACCTTAACGCTTTTGGAAGCGCTTAAGAATACATTTCCGAAGAAGAAATAAAAATAATAATAATCAAAAGGCATGTAACTTAGTAGGCCGATACAAAGAATGCACTGTGCTGACTTATTTATGTATTGTATAAGATCCTAGGTTCAAAGGGCTACACTTTTATGTTGGTTTTATTTACATGTGAAATTTTTTCCAAGTGATACAGGGAAATGGATACCATATGTTTCCCAGCTGTTTTGTTCTGACAGGAACTATTAAGCACTCAGTATGGAAATGAATTCTGTCTGAGTTTTATGAAAACACTGCTTTCAACACAGGGGTCTAGACAGAGGAAAAGGCATCAACATTTTGTTTGTCGTCACTTTATTTAAGCTTACATTTATTTCGTTGCTTGGCTTTCTCCACTTTCTAACCTTAATAACATGCATTTACATAAACCACCGATGACAAAATTGTAAAATCGGACTCTGTGAAGAAGCAATGACCTTTGTTACAAATCTATCTTGCATCATTGTGAAGTAATGTATTTCTCTTTTCTCTCATTACAGCTACAGCAGAGTAAGGTATGTCCATTTTTTCACTGTTTTTCTTCCCAACATCTCTTTAGAAACACCTTTCTTCCAGAAACAACGGAACACTGAGAACAGCCAGCAATATTTTTATTGACTTTCAAACATATTCTTCACTTAACTGGGATGATGAATTTATGCTGCATTTAATAAAGGAGTAGACTATAGCATTTAACCATATAGCAGTAGGGAAGAAAGCAAGTCGGGCTGGTAGACACAATCCTTCCTTGTGCTGTTTCCTGCTCAGGTGCTGTACAGCTGCACCTGTGCATAGGCAGTTACACATAGCTAGTTTCTGCCTACACAACACTGAACCCACAGGCCAGAGCGGACCAGGGCACGGCTTGAATCTCTTCCACTCTGTTTTCAGAGGCTTGTTCCCTGAAGAAGGAAAAGCAAGTGCTGACTGTGTCCTCCAAAGCACCAGCACAGCAGGAGTTATGTGAGTAGTCTTCAACAGCTGCTCCAGGGGAAAAGCCTCTCGCTCATCTCTCCGTACTATGAACTCAGGCAGGGGCCATTAAAAGTCTGGGTCAAATAAATACTGTTTGATTCTTTTATAAACAACAGTAAAGGATGGTCTGAGTTTAAGGCAGGGGACTAGAATGTGGAGCAGCTAGCTTGATTCCAGAATCTGACAAAGAATTCTAGTATAATCTTGGACAAGCCCTATCTTTTCTGTGCACCAATATCTCATGTGTAAAAAGACAATGACAAAACTTTTTTTCCCAACTACATTGTCAAGATTATTTTGCTAATATGAGTGATTTGGATGATCCTGTTGTTGTGCTGCTGAAGTGAAAAGAGAGGAACACAAAAACTGGGAAGACTTCATCCACATCAGTAAAGAAGTGTTGTGCTGCCTGACAGACCTGAGGTGTCAAAGCATTTCCTTGGCACTAAAGGAAACACTTTCTGATGAAAACCTGCAAGGGTCAAATGTGCAAATGTAGTTCTTCAACATATATTGTGCTCTATGCTCTTCTTGAGGAAAATGCAAAATGTGAATAAAGAGGCAGGCCTGTAGGCTTATTTATAGTTTCACTTTATTTGTTATTTACTTATTTATTTATAGGTGTCTTGCAACTACGGGGGGCCAATAATCAGAAAAGGGAACAATTAGGAAACAACTTCTCTTGCATTTTAATAGCTTAACCAGAATCTATTTCAGGAACCAAAATTTACCTTGAACTTTCTAAAAAAGATCCTTATAACAAGTTTCCAATTGGAAGCATCTGTTGACATCAGAGCACGTATCTAGGGCATGGGGAGATGTGAGGGGGAGTTTTGTCTGGTATATGAGCATCTGTGGAATTATAGGGTAACTATATGAGTTTTTTTCAATCATCAGGACTACCTCATGCACAGATGAAACTTCACCCTTGTGACAGACAGTTTCTGGGATACTTAAAATCTAATGCCAAACATCAGAATACCTTTAAATTGCCCTGAGTATAATGAAAATAGAACTCTGCTTTCACTTCAGCTCTATTAAGGGGCTCGTGTGTGTGCAAGAGCTTGTCTCCCTGGCATATGGGTACAGTAACATTCTTTAAATGATGATGGCTTCATGAAGTTTACAGCACTGGTGACACAAATAGGTTGCAAAAGGCTGTATATCACACATCAGTACCATTACAAAACAAACTGAACATCCTGCAGAGCGGTATTTATAGACATTACTCTGCTAGATCTTCATGAACCCAGAATGACTCGCATTCAAAGAACACTGACTGATTGAGGAAAAGGTCAAACTCCTGTGTTTCTGTCACCATCATCACAGACTCATTTAGGTTTATGCTTTGACCAATGTTCTGTAGTCACGAATGCTGCTGTTGAACAGCTGGGACATACAACAGGCAGTGGTGCAGGCAAACAGGAAACTGGATGTAAAGATTGAATCATTTGCAGATCAGTTGGCAACTGAGTCCATGTTGCTCCACTAGGTCACTTGACACCTATGCACTGGTTTAACAGGAATGAAAAAGAGTTTCAATTCACTCCTGTTCTTCAATTCACTGGCGGCAACCAGTGATCCCCATTACTAGGCTACATCCCTAAATGAAATTCTGGAGCTTTTTTAGCTTGCTGTTTCTGTTCCTTCTCAGGATGGAGAGCAGTATCTTACAGTCAACTGCACTGAACCACTGTCCAGGAGAAAAAAAAAAAAAAAAAAGGGATGACTTTCCCTTATCCAAAGAGTTATCAGTCATCAATGCAGTTAGTGCTTCTGCCTAATGACCTGATCTGCATCCAGACTGTGCTAACTCTAAATTCTCTGTATTTCAACCTTTTTTTCCCCTGTGAACTCCGTACCTGTGCAGTCAGAAACCACCATAAAGCTGTGAATAACAGGGGAAAATACACTGCTTTGGCCCTGGAGCTGACAGTCCTGGACTATGGTAAAACCACCTGCTGATTTTATCATGCCTAATAGATCTTTCAATGGCCTATGAACCTCTGAGGTTGAATCATGGTTATTTCTTGCTGACAAAGTGGGAGCATTACGGTTGCTTCCCTAATAACTTCCCAAAGTAGCTTGGTTGCAATGTTCTTTATTGCAACATTCATTTGGAGAATTTGAGCAATATAGTGTAAGTGGAACTGCTCTGAGCACAAGGAGGTGGACAAGATGGCCTTCAGAGGTACCTTTGGACTTAAGTTATGATACGATGAAGAGGTAAGAACCCTGAAAGAATGCTGCCTGCCTGCATGTGGTAGCAAGACTGGAAACAAAGTGCAAAAAAACCCGAGAAAAAAGACAAGAGAAGACATTGTGGGCTTTTACCTTACAACCTTGTCCTCATATACTTGGAAAGTCCCAGCATACAATACTGGGAGGTACTCCCTACCCTTGCTGACAACACAAGAAGCTTCTTTACTATTTAGACTTCAATTTTTTAACCTTTAAAAAGGGTAAAGAGGATGACTTTGGGAACTACTGACCTGTCAGCCTCACCTCTGTGCATGGGATCTTCCTGGAAGATATGTGAAGGCATATGGGTGACACAGAGGTGAGCAGAGACAGCCAACAAGGCTTTACCAAAAGAAGGTCATGCCTGACTAATCTTAGTGGCCTCCTGCGATGGATTGACTGCATCAGCGGACAAAGAAAGTGCCTGTGAAGTCATTTATCTTATCTTCTGTAAGGCCTTTGACACAGCCCCCCACAACATTCTTGCCCCTTATTTGGAGAGATAGGTTTGATGGATGGACTACTTGATGCAAAAGGAATTGGCTAGACAGCCAAAGAGCTGCAGCCAACAGCTCAATGTCCAATGGAGATTAGTAATGAGTGGTGTTCCTCAGAGATTGGTTCTGGGACTGGTACTGTTCAATATCTTTATTAACAACATAGGCAGTGGGATTGAGTGCACACTCAGCAAATCTGCAGATGACACCAAGTTGAGTAGTACAGTTGGTTCGCTTGAGGGAAAGGATGCTATCCAGAGGGACCTTGACCAGGCTTGAAGACTGGGCCCATGTGAGCCTCATGAAGCTCAAGTTCAAGACCAAGTGCAAGGTCTTGCACCCTTACAATGAGGGTGATGAGACACTGGAACAGGCTGCCCAGAGAAGCTGTGGATTCCCTATCCCTAGAAGTGTTTAAATGTCAAGCTGGATGGGGCTTTGAGCAACCTGATCTAGCAAAAGATGTCCCTGGCCCTGAAAGGGGGGTTGGACTAGATGATCTTTGAAGGTCCCTTCTAATCCAAACCATTTTAGGTTTCTATGATCCTGTAGATGTGAACAAACTCTGTTAGGTTGACTCTGTTGCTACCAAAGGATGAACACATTCAAATTACTTTCCTTTACCTGAAACTCTTCCTTCTTGCTTTAAGAATTCACTTACTGTGGAATTTACTTCACTTTCCATCATCGTCATGACTAAATCCTGGGATTAGTATTGACAACCGGCCATACCTATTAAATATATTTTTAAATGCACTATTTCACCATATTGCTCACATACTATACAATAATTTGGGGACCTGCATATAGTATATGCATATATATATATATATATACCTGCATAAGTATATACAAACTTGCACATTTGGAGTTTTACTGTCCTCTGAAAGAAATGCCTAAGTTTCTTCCTTTTGATAGGTCTTCAGCAGAGACTTTTGAATCAATTAAGACTTGTATTAATTCCAGGTCCATTTAGTACACTGTGTAACTGACGTTATATACAGACACTGAGGTGTTGCCTATACTAAGGAAACTTTTAGAAAATTCCTCATGGCTGTAAACATCAATTTATTTCCAACACCGGCAGGTGTTAAGAGATGGAGGAAGGGATGCCTCTTACCTATCAATGGATAACCAAACCCAGTTCTGAATATCTGTTTACTGTTTTATAAATATCACTGAAATAATATTTAACAATGTTAACTGAAGGTGGCAGTGTTTTATAGTTTTAATATATTAATAACTTCCAGGAGTATATTTTAGGGTTCTTTAACTTAAGCTCTACAGCACGAGAACCTGAATTGAAGAACAACCTTGCACACATAAGAACAGAGAGGGTTTGCTCCCATTTAAGTGGAATTTGAAAAAGAATGGGTAAACAGGGTGAATAATAATTCATCCTTTTAAATAACAATGCATTTTTTCCAGGTAATTCAAACATTAGTAAAAGCCTCAGTAAATGAATAATTTTTCCTCTCTTGGCTTGAGGAAGAACTGCGAAAGCTGTCATTTCTGAAATACAGAATATAGAAGAGGTAAAGAAAATTTTGCAATTAATAAAGTGGGTTTACCCTTCTAACGACTGATCTAAGGATGTAAAAGAGAGGCAATGAATGAAGTTCTACTGAAAAATTGGAAAAGGCCATTCTGGCACAAAATGTCTAAAACAAGAAGAAGGATGTGAAAAAGAGGTAGGAAAAGAGCTTATGTATAGCTATCACAAGTGTCACTGCATACTGATTATTGTTTTTTCTAGGAAAAATCTTCTTTTCAGTATCCTACCAAAGAATTATCCAATCAATACTGTATTGTTTCAGACATATTTACCTGGGACATATTCAGAGCACTACAGACTGTGAAATTAATGCCATATAACACTGCCTCCAAATAAAATTTTACTTTAACTTCTCTTACAGCTAAAAAAAACACCAAGAGCCTAAGATAGAAATTGTGTGCAATTTTGAATTCGCTGTTTTATTTATTTTTCTCAAAAAGGGAACTAAGCTGATCACTTTTGTGAATGACAGTTACTTTGGGAATGAATTGGATAAGGATAACTGCTGGAGATTAAAGATGAACTTGCTTTTATCAACCTCTGAATAAAGATAGAGAGTAGGATATTGACCTCATTTGAGACACACATTTAATGACAACCAAAAGTTGTAATAGCTGACAGAATATACTTCAAAACAATATGGCTCAGTGAAGTTTGTTGAACACAGATGTCTTGAACCATTTGCTCAAGTGGCCTTAGAAAATCTGCCCAGAAAGAAAGCAAGCAATTTCATGCTTAATAACAAAAGCATAAAGGACTGATCTCTGTTTCAAACCATTGTTCTACATTAGACAATGCTGGAAATCAATGGGCAGGCTGGCTAACACTTCATTTCAGAAAAATGAGTTAGCTAGATCCATTTTTAAACTACACTCTTTAATTTTCTATCTTTGAGGAAGAACAATGCCTATCTTAGTGGTTATTATGCTAGCTAGATATTCTATGCTAGAACAAAGATCATTCATTTGAAGCATGATGGTAAACAGTTGCCCTTAATCATGCTTAATGGTGGATAAACCAGGATTTGCCCTATGCCTTTTCTCCAATCTCGCGTCTTTTGCCTCGTAATCTGGGGGTACCAACACACATATTTTGGCTCCAAGGATCCCCTGGAATTTTCCTGAGTCAGAATTCCATAAATCCAGGGAAAGACACAGACGAGTCAGGACTGAGAGTGTATGTGACTGACTTTTGTGCACATCCTGCAAAAGGGTGAGGAAGAAAACACCAGACCTTCCCACCAGCACAGGTGCAGCACTGTCCAGTGCTGCCCAATAAAGGGAGGCAACTGGGAATTCAAGGAGGAAAACCCACACATAGGGAAATCCCTTTTCAGGCTTTCTAATCTCACTTTGGCCAAAAGAACAAGTACTTTGAACAAAAGTTACAGGCAGACAGAAACAGTTAAAAAAAACAACCCAATTCTTTTGAAAGGTCTATGTGAAATGCTTGAGAAAGCACACTGACCAGTAAACACTGGTGTGTTTGCCTAGGACTGTAAGTGCTTAGAGTAATTTGAAAATAATGTAACCAAACACTTTCATATGTTACTGACATATTAGTCAATGTTTACATGAAATGAGGAAAGAAAATGCAATTTACAGGGCTATTTACTAAACTCATCTGTGAACAATGAATAGTAGGACTTCCACAACATCAGCCATATAATTAAAAAATGTAATTCCACGAAGAGGAACTGTCTGATTTAAGTCCATGTTAACAATCTGGTTGGTGAAAATGGTTGTCTGCATATTTATATATTTTTTTAAGTATAAAGTCAAATCTTATTTTCTCTATAATTTTAGCTGTCTTATTGAACTAAATATTTTCCTAAGACAAAGCTGAGAATTATTTTTTAGATTGTTAGTGTCCTGACATATCTAGTCTTATGGCTAAGTTATGCTTAACTTTTAGTTCTTTAAAAAAAATAATTCTTGGGTAGTTCCACTTCTACATTCTTCTTTGTTGTAAAGAGGAAATGCAACCTCTGACTAAGCCGGAGTCATTATGAGGTAAGAAAGCTGAATCAGCTTTTTGTAAAACCTCTGGGGTTTTCTATGTATAACTACTTAAATTACCAGTGGAGTACCGATATAAAATAGCATTTATGATATAATCTATCTTCATAAAAAATAGCACATAGCAATAATAATTTGGGGAACATTTTTTTTTTATTGCTCTACAACATGAGGAAGGCAAGAGACTGCACCAAAAGCAACTATGAAAAATCAACAGATGGGGCCTTACACAATGTTGACTGATGCAGCTCTTTTGATATTTCAAGATATTGGTGTCTGTACAGAGATATAACACTGGCACTATATGTTCACCCAGTGATTAAACACAGTAAAAATAAAATAGATTTTAGGACTATTTCCAATTCACCAAAACTAATAAGTGATAAGTAGAGAGAAAAAATAGATTTCAGTACTGTTTCCAGTTTGCCAAAATTATTATCAATGCTAAAGTCCTCTTTTTTTGATTCAAGACTTGCAAACAAAGCTGTGAATTAACTTCCACTGGCAGAATCCCCAGTGCTACTACTGCCTTCCAGCAACGCCTGTACTTGCTTCTGTCAACCGCTTTTCAAGGCACTAGATGAATGCACATGTAATTAAAATCATCATTGAAAAATGTCCGACTGAAGAAGTGACCAGGAAACAACAGAGCTACACAATAACTTGTCAGTTTCTCATGGTCTTAAGGAAGAGCTCATAAGCAGTGCTCCATCCTTGCTACTGGTCTGCATTTTACTTTCAGACTACTATCTGAATTTTAAAAAGAATACACTCTTCCTGAAAACAGATGCTGATGCTGCCACTCTGGGTGAGTAGTCCTTATGAACAGACCACCCAGTATAATGCGTTTTTAGTGGCTATTCTTGCTCTCCTCTGCTTCACCTTGCTCTTGGGGCAGGCTGGTGAACGAATGGCTTTAACTCTTCTTTTGAGAAGATGAGTTAATGCTCTGCCACATGATCAGCTGCTAATACTGACAGGCAGAGTGTGGTGGTGGATATGACAATAGGGAGAAAATAGGGGGGAGGGGGAACATGGAAGAGATGAGTGGGGTGCTGGGTGGGGAATCAAGAGGGTGACAATGAGGGGCAGTAAGCGGTGGGGCGGAGAATAGTGGGAAGAATGAAAGAGGGGTCTAGAATAATGGGAAAGGGTTGTGGGGGAAGACTGGGAGGAAGGCTGTGGGGAAAA
Source organism: Falco rusticolus (assembly GCF_015220075.1). Classification (NCBI taxonomy): domain Eukaryota; kingdom Metazoa; phylum Chordata; class Aves; order Falconiformes; family Falconidae; genus Falco; species Falco rusticolus. The sequence continues at coordinate 20,515,824 of NC_051210.1, read as the reverse complement.
CAGGGGCAAGACATGGGGAAGAATGCTGGGAAAGACTTGGAAGGGAAGAATGTCTGGGAAGAGAAGGTAAGCTCTGGGGAAATGGGGGGAAAGAATGGTGGGGTGAAGATTGGGGAGAATGGGGATGAAGAATGCGGGGGGGAATGGTAGGAAAAACGGGTGGGAAAACAGTGGGGACAATGGCAGAGAGGACAGTGAGGAGAAATAGGGATAAAAGAATGGGAGGAAGAACAGGGGGGAAAATGGTGGGAGGAGTATGGGAAAGAATGACAGGACGAATGATAAGGAGAATGGCAGGGAAGAATAAGGAGTAAAAGGGGGGAAGAAGTGTGGGGGGAAAAGAGGAGGAGGAGGGAAGGAAGGAGGAGGAATGAGGGAAGAATGGTGGGTTGGGAGATCGGGTGAGAATGGGGAGTGGGGAGAATGGGGGTAAGAACCGGGAAGGAGGGAAGGAGAGGGAAGAAGGGGGAAGGAGAGGGGGGAAAAGGAGAAGTAGGGAGGAAGAAAGGGATGAGAAGGGGGGAAGAAGGAGCAAGAGAAGAAAAGGGATGGGGGTCGGGCAAGGCAAGGACAGAAACGCCTTGATGTAAAATGGGGCAGGATGGGGGGGGGGGGGCAGGTATGGATGGGAGGATGGCAGAGTATAGTGGAGGAGAGGGCAAAGATTGGGATAGAATGTGATAGGCCAAATTGAGAGGGGTCATTAAGGCGTCCTCTCTCTTTCCACTTCTTCCCTGCCTCAGTGTGCAGCAGGTAACCAGAATCACTGCTGTACCCTGTGCAGGCAGTAATACGGCAAGCTAGTATGATAAGGACAGCTCTGCTTCCCGTTATTGCCAAGAGTGGTGGCACACAGCTGTGATGCCCTGGCTTTTAATGACTCTGGTAGAACTAGCTTGAATAAAGTTTTGACTTAATTAAACACCTCAGAAATTTACAAAAAAACTCTCTAAAAGGAAATACAGAAATATAAGTTGCCAAAATATAGCACAGTTCTTAAAGCCTTCTATTTTCCCACAAATTGCAGGTCTCCCATTTCTGTTATAAAAGTGTTTGATGAAACAACATTAATGAAAGTTCAATTAAAACATCAGAAAGCACAGTAAACTTCTCATAGCTCAACAGAAATAATCCTCTCACCAATTCATTTCTCCTCCATCAGGAAGAAAAAAACAAAAGCGGATTAATCTGATTTACAGAATGAAAAACAACACTGAATGCACTTTTTGTCAGGGGGGCAGGGGGAAGGTCTCCAGCTGGTTCTCATCTATGTGCCATGATTCTTCATTTAGTTTACACTATTAAACTAAAAAACTCAGCTTTAATCTTAACTATTACAGTATGCCTTAGAGTAGATTCTATCATGTAGCATCCTTGATAGTTTCAGACTCTGGCAAAACATCATTGCTCAAACTGGTCGTGGCCATATGGGTAGTAAATGTATCCAACATTTTTTCATTGGCGCCTACATTATTACGTCTTGTCACCAATGGTTTCTCGGGTTTTCAAGTAAATTGTTGCATATACTGTGGTTTGGAGCTGCTGAGATGAAGCCCTACATTTATCTATATACAGCCAAATCCTTTTTTGGAACTTTTTTCCTTCTAATGAACTAACATCTGTTGAAGAAAAAAAAAAAAAAAAGAAAGAAAAAAGAAGTTGTATTTCCAGAAAGCTGTACAAAAATGAGGGAAAACAAAACAACAGAACACTGCCAAGAAGCTATTGTTGCCAAGCTGTACATGATAAAAAGCAGCCTAGAAAATGATGGGTGGACAGAAGTGGGCATCATACCTGATCTGTCTTCATTTTGTGAATCACACCTTCTACATAATTCTGGGATGGTCTTGAGAGAAGTTACAGAATACTGTAAAAAAGTAAAAAAAAAAAAAAAAGTATATGAAGTAATTAATTTAAAAAGATAAAAGGTAAGACTTTCAAGAGGTCCTGATGTGATGGGCACAGCCTAAACCTACCAATCCAAGAGTACTTCTGGCAGTCTGATGGTCATCTCAGGTTGCATGAGAAAAGCAAGATACATCAAAGGAGAGAATAGATCTAGGCTTCACAGCAAATGTCAAAGGTCTCGCTTTGCCCACCTGGGCATCTATTACAGTCACTATACTGCAAGATACTTCATGCTTAAAAATTAGAAGTCAAGCTTTCACAAACCAGTATGTAAAAGTAATGCAGAATATTTGCACAGCAGAGACCTGATTTTAGAGAGGGATGCATGTACTTACATGTATCGGGTGACAGGTTCATTTCTCTAATCTAGGCTTTATTAAAGCAAACTTGCATTATTACTTCGATGTGACAGGATGTGCCTGATATTAATCAGTATGCTATTCCCTGAGCTGAGCATTAAAAAGGAAAAAAACAGAGATGACATATGTATCTTACTAAACAGAAATCTTTTTCTTATAAACTTGTGGAATACCCTTGGTAAGACACACGATCCAGTGTTACAAAACTACACATTCTGACATATAGAAATTAAGTTACTTAACAGCAAGCCTTCCTTAATCAAATGCTTCAATGTTACAGGAATCTTCACTCAAACAAATGAAAGTCATTATGTCTGTGGAAGATCAATGGCTTTGCTCATATATTAAAAAAACCCAACATTAAAAACAGTATTTTGGAAACTAAAACAGAAAGAAGCATTTAGGATTAGCACAACTGAAAATTTTTAAGGAATATATAAACACCATATGTTTTCAAAGAATCAGATATTTTTAGCTAGTGTGCTATTGACCAATGAAGGAAAGCAACTACATGTAAAACCACATGAACTTTCTAGACAAAAAACAAATGGTCATACATTGTCCTGTTTTTTGCAGACAGTTCGTCATTCAAAGTTTGATGTGCTTCTAATGCACAGCTGGCAATCTACTTCAAAATAATCTAAAGTTGACCTCATATGACAGATTGAGTAAGTAATTTACTTCTCTGGTGCAAGTTTAAGACTGCTGCTCAACTGATCGTAGTTATTTCATTAAACCTCAAAAACCTCCCATGCCTTACTCTTTTTTCCCTTGCTGACCTGATTCAGTGATGTATTGAGAAACCTCAGTACGACAAGAATCTCTCGTAAGTATTCCCAAGATCAACACTGAACTCATTAATTAAAAAGTGTAGCAGCACTCCACATAACTACCCATGACTCCAATCCCTGTTAAACTAGGGGTTGCTCCGTGTGACTGCTCCAGGATGTGACAGCCTAAGGCAACAAAGAGCAGAAAAACAGAGACCAGGAGAAAGATGCTATTAAACACAAATTAATACAAGTTAAACACACACATGCACAAACACCATGTGCTGTGCTTCACTCTGGTTGCTGTTTAATGAAGATTGAGCTGTTAAGCTATACATCTTGCTATTTCAGCACAAAGACTCAGAAGGCAATGTTGAACTGGTCTAGTAAGATTCTTAAGAGAATCCAAGGAACATGTCTCCAAGGAATATGGTAGCTTCATAAGACCAGCTGGTGCAGTTTAAACTATTACACAGTTTGTAATTCAATTAGAATGAGGCCTTTTGTATTCCACTGCTATGTGCTTTGTCAGGCAACCTCAAAGACAGAAAGCCATTTTTCTTTCTCGTCTTTTGTCTTGTTCTTTCCTGGAAGAACAGATTTTCTTTCTGTTTCAACATTGCACTAAAATGTATTCAGTTACCACCTCCCACCACCAAAAATCTATTAAATGCTATAAATTTGATTTGCATTTTAATCACATTGGTTTGATTTCATTAACAGATTTCCTCCCACTTGCCTCTGCCCTCAAAAAGACTTCTGTGCATTTACGTTTATGCCATTTCTATTTTGTGGTCAAGATGTGGAGAACTGGGTTTTGGTCCAGGAAGTGACTAAAATTATGCTTTAAAGTGGACCTTTCCCAACCATAAGCACAATCCATTAACAGCTCTTCCCTCTAGAACTACTTTCTCTCATACTCTAGCTCCAGCTTTGATCATCAGTAACGTTTGTTAGTTTTCCTTCAACCAACAATTTCAGGGTTACTGGGGTATCACAGAGGGACAGCAAAAGAGGTTGGAACTGCAACCATTCCCTGGAACAGAATTTTAGACTTCATACTTACTCAAAGGCTTTTAAAATTAATTATTTCACATTTTTCATTCAATAATTTTAAACTGGTTTACATACAAAATTAAACACCATTTCTCACATTTGATCATTAGAGTAACCAAGCCAACCAGAGCTGAGGGCCATGCCCAAGGGCACGTGACAGTGTGAGAGCTAAGCACATCGGATCACTTTTGGTATTCAATGCTTACTGCAATCTCTGGTATTTAATCAAAGTGTATTGTGGCTGATGGTGAAATTCTGCAACAGAATCAAGGACTTCTTCCCAGGATAATGCATGTAATAGCATTTTTTATTCCTGTTTGAGTTCTTTTTCTGCATTTAAGGCATGCCTATGTCCAACCTGAAATAGTGCATTTCAGTAAACCCCTTAAGAACTTTGTAAGGTGGAAGAACAGTATCAACAGCAAACAAGAGACAAGAAGCAGTAACACGTATTCCACGCAATTGCAAGATATTCCCAATTTTCTTCAACTGACACTGCTAATTCAGGGGAAAACAGAATGTCCCTTATCATACAAAACATTTGTTCATTATGTAAAACTGCACTATAGAATTTGAATTAATGCAAATGTTAACCTTTTCAATTTCACAAGGTTCTCAAATTTTAAAGCAATGAATTTTAAACCCAACACATAACACATGGGGAAAAAATGCTTCAGTCTCAAGTAAGGCTGTTCTGTGCCGTGCCACTTGTCAGCCACTTGCAGACTTGTGTCTGAGAAGTATAAGAAAGAATAAATACTGCATCATGAATAGCAGTGTAGAAATGAATATACAAAATAGTAAAACTCCATAAATTAAAAAAAAAGTTATTTTTTAGCATTCTGTTGTGGAGAATACCTTTAATGTCTCCTGAAATGGAGACAAATGGCAAAGTGGGACACATAATATGACTCTCAGACCACATCATCAGAACCATGACACCCCCAAAACACTAAGCACCATGTTCTGTTCCAACTGGAGTCAACTCATCAAAACTCAACAAATTCACCTCCAGTGGATCAAGACACCAGTGACTGTGTCCTGCTCTTACATGCACAGCTCTCTGTTTTCATTTAGATAGAGAAAACAGACACCTTCATTACAGTTAATTTGTTTCCGGGTGTTATTGTTACTGTAAGCCATTTAACAGTCTCATTTCAGTTTATTTGCTAGAGCGGAAAATAAACTGTTTCATTAATATTCAAATACCATTAAATTGACACCTTTATATTATATTTGCTTAATAACTTCTAAATTGTGCAACATCACCCTTTTTCCTAGACATTCGGGAATAGCAAGGTACATTAAGAACAAGTAAAGCAACAATACTTGGTATGAGGTTGCAGGAAGATATTCTCAAAAGTAGTGTCAATTTAAGCCGCTCCAGAGCAAAAACCGTAGAGCAAAGAGATTTGGCTTGCACAGTGCATGTGAGAAATAACACCTCCCCATTAACGGCTGCGACCAGCACCTTTGGAGCACTGGTTAGGTTATTTGTCCTATGTATTGATTACAGCATCTTATAAAAACACTTCACATATTATTCTTTGCTTTAACTTTAAAGGAGACCTATATAGACACTGACACTGTTACAGGTACAAAACGTCTCTCTGAATCTAACACCTTCTATGAACATTTTAGTGCCCACCTGCGTTTTGTTTCATTCTGAAAAGGGAGAAAGGGGCAGGGGTGAATATCAATGAGTTCATTAGACTGATGGGAAATCAATCAAGCTGCCACAGTCAGTGACTGTGCCTGCACAGCTATATAGATCCTACATGCTGAGCCCTGAAGTCCTGGTCACTGGGTAGGCAAAGTCTGGCTTTCTGTTGCCTGTACACCTTCCCGAGCCTGAAGGGTGACCCAGCTCCTTCCATGACCAAAGAAGGGTGGCAGCAGGCGCAGGAGGTGCCAGATGCCACATAAATGGGAGGCCAGGAGATCAGTCATACTCCTGACCATACACAGTTTACATCTGCCCTGCAAGGGGAGGTTTGACATAAAGAAGTTTTTCAAGCTGTTTATAAATACCGGACAACTCAACAGCTGCTTAAAGATATTTAAATTCACGTACTGCACTTCACATCTCACAGACCTTTGTATCAGGTCCAGTCCTGCATTGGCACCGCTGAGGCAGGCTTTCATTCACACAGAGCTATCTGAATCATTGGAGCAATAACCTATACCCTCAACCCCAAATAATTCACAAATATCTAGCACTGGGAGGTCTGGTTATGACTAAGTCATTTGGTATTATTTTTGTAAATCAAGAACTAAATTAAGTTTCAATTTGCACAATTTGCCAATGCAATAGAAATACTGCATTTTAATTAAAGGATTAGGACACCTTCAGGTAACAATAACAATAACAAACAACTTACAAGCAGGAATAAATTCATGGAAAAAATCAAGAATATTAATGGGAAAAAGGGAAAAGTTTAAAACATACTTTTAATAGTGTATCTATCATTTAATGCAACTTAAAGGTAATACTTTTTTCTTCTTCCTTTCTGTGAGCAGTTACAAAGAAATAAATGAAAATATTCAGCTTGGTTGCTTAATGCCATTACAGACAGAATATTATTTTTGTTTAATGTAAACATGAGTTCCAGAAACCTATTCTGCTGTCTAAACTGCACTCAAATATACTATACCAGATAGATCTGGAATAGTACTGCCTTAGTTTGCAAGATAAGCATTGCATTTGCATTCCAGGCTCTGAGGGAATGCGTAGATGTAGTCGCTAAGCCTCTCTCAATCATATTTGAAAAATCATGGCAGTCAAGTCAAGTCTCCAGTGACTGGTGAAAAGTGAGTATCACATTCATTTTCAACAAGGCTAAAGGAGGACCCTGGGAACTACCAATGAGTCAGCCTCACCTCATTACCCAGTAAAACCACAGAACCCATCCCGCTGGAAGTTATGTTGAAACATATGGATGACAGGGAGGTGATCAGAGATAGCCAACATGGCTTCATAAAGGGCAAACTGTGCCTCATTCATCTAGCGGCCTTCTATAATGGAGTGACAAGAGCTATAGATGTCATCTACCTCAGCTTCTGTACGGCTTTTGGCATAGTCCTACACACCATCCTTGTCTCTCATTTGGAGAGATACGGGTTTGATAGATGGATGTTTATATGGATAAAGAACCGGCCGTGTCCAATGAATTACAGTCAACGGTTCAATCTCCCAAGTGGAAACCAGTAATGAGTGGTGTCCTCCAAGGGTGCATACTGGAGCCAATACTATTTAATATCTTCATCAATGACATAGGCAGCGGGATTGACCTCAGAAAGTTTTCACATGAACCAACCTGACTGGCACAGTTGATTCACTTCAGGGAAGGGATGCCACTCAGAGGGACCTTGACAGGCTGGAGGAGCAGGCCCATGCAGACCTCATGAAGTTCAACAAAGCCAAGGTCTTGCACCTCGGTCAGGGCAATCACCAGTATTACAGGCTGGGGAACTGAGAGCAGTTCTGCAGAGAAGGACTTGAAGATACTGGTGGATGAAAAATTGGACATAAGTTGGCAATGTGCACTTGCAGACCAGAAAGCCAGTTGTATCCTGGGCTGCACAAAAAGAAGTATTGTCAGCAGGGTGAGGGAGGTGATTCTCCTCCTCCACTCCACTTTCAGGAGACCCCACCTGGAGTACTGCATCCAGCTCTGGGGCCTCCAGTACATGAAAGACCTGTTGAGTGGGTTCAGAGGAGGGCCATGAAAATGGTCAGAGGGCTGGAACACCTCTCCAGTGAAGAAAGGCTGAGGGAGTTGGGGTTGTTCATCCTGGAGAAGAGAAAGCTGCAAGGAGGCCTTCTTATGGCCTTTCAATATATAAAGGGGCTTACAAGAAAAACAGAGAAAGACTTTCCCTGGGCCTGTAGTGACAGGACAAGGGGCAACTGAAATAGGGTCAGTTCAGACTGAATACAAGGAAGAAATTTTTTACAATGAGAGTGGTGAGACACTGGAACAGGTTGTTCAGAGATGTGGTAGGTGCCCATCACTGATGATTGTATCAGGTTTATAAGGCAAACTAGCAGGGGGGCTTGCAGAGCTGGCTTCTGTGAGAAGACACCAGGGGCTACCCCCATTTCAGACAGAGCCAGTTCCAGCTGGCTCCAAGATGGACGCACCACGGGTCAAATCTGAGCCCATCAGTGCTGTTGGTAGTGCCTCTGAGACAACATACTTAAGAAAGGATAAAAAACACTGCACTACAACAGCTGAGAGACATCAGTGAGAATATGTGAAAGAAAGAACCCTGCAGACACCAAGGTCAGTGAAGAAGGAGAGAGAGGAGATCCTCCAGGCATTAGAGATTCTTCTACAGCCCATGGAGAAGACCGTGGTAGACCAGATACCCACTCTGCAGCCCATGGAGGACCTCATGCTGGAGCAGGTAGATGTGTGCTGAGGAAACCTGCAGCATGTGGGCAGCCTGTGCTGGAGCAAGCTCCTGGCAGGAACTGTGGAGAGGAGTCCATGCAGGAGCAGGTTTGCTGGCAGGAACTGTGACCCCGTGGGGGACCCACACTGGAGCAGTCTGTTCCTGAAGGACTGCACCCTGTGGAAAGGATCGACACTGGAGTAGTTCATAAAGAACTGCAGCCCATGGGAAGGACACATCGGAGAAGTTCGTGGAGGACAGTCTGTCACGGGTGGGACTTCATGCTGGAGCAGGAGAAAAGTGTGAGGAAGGAGTGGCAGAGACAACATATGAAGAACTGAATGCAACCCCCATTCCCCTCATCCGTTGGCACTTATTGTGGTGGGGAGGTAGGGAACTCGGGAGTGAAATTAAGCCTGTGAAGGGAGGGGTGAGGGGAAGGTGTTTTGGGGTTTGTTCTTGTTTCTTATTGTCCTACACTGTTGGATTGGCAATAAATCCAACCAATAACCGCAAGCTGAGGGTTTTTTTGCCCATGACAGTAATTGGTGAGTGATCTCCCTGTCCTTGACCCATGAACTTTTTGTCATATTTTAATCCCCACCTTGTTGAAGGAGGGAGAGTGATAGAGTGGCTTGGTCCACACCTGGTGGCCAGCCAAGGTCAATCCACCACAATGGGCTTTGAGCAACCTGATCTAGTGAAGGATGTCCCTGCCCATGGCAGGGGAATTGGAACTAGATGACCTTTGATGGTCCCTTCCGACTAAAACCATTGTATGAGTCTATGATATTGGAGAAATGTACAGTTTCTTTTGCTTATGTACAAATGAAACATGAACAAAGAAACAAAAGAAACCAAGCCCACCCATATGTCTATTTGTCTTTTAGAACAAAGTCCTTTTTATTTTTTAGGTCTATTACATTGTGGTCATTTTGTCTGAAATGGTCTACAAGGGTCTGGACTATACGTAGTGACTTTCTAACACAAGTACATTTGTAAGTGCATCATTTTAACAGGCTTCTTGCTGCCATTATTTTTAGTCAGTACTTTTCTGCACTGGATTAGAATCAGAGGGCTAACAGGAACAATATAAATTGCTAACACTGATGCTGTGCAGCTGCTCTTTCCACAGCAGGCTAATGATAAAATGTGAAGGTCAGGTATCTCTAAATTGTATATGGTGAGATAGGAGTAGAGCACTAGAATAACCATGAATTCTCTTTTTAATCTGGATCCCGGCAACAAATCCTTTGTTCTCTTACCTGCTAAAGCAGGGAGTAAAACTGCTGCCTCCGTAATTTGTGCTGTTTTTTTATTCAAGGCTCAGCATCCAGTGAAAGAACAGCCTATTAAAATAGGCAGCCTGAGCTGTTCAGCAGAAAAGTGAGTAACCTAACCCACCAGTATGCAGCAACAGCCACAATGGGAGAGACATGGAGAGGTTACATCTATTATGTTTTACAGTTTTACAAAACTGAGTATAGAAACAGATACCAGGACATGATCTAGCGTATAACAGTAATAAAAAGAAAGTTGCCCAGAATAAGATACTCGCTCAAGATTGGCTCATTGTCTTGTAATATTTTGGGGATGTGCCATATTCCACTTCAATAACAATTGAACATTACAATAGGTAAAAAAAAATAATAAATAAATCCTCTCCAAAAGGAATCTGTCTGCAAATAAAGCATCTGGAATGTTTTAAAATGAATCAAGAGTCCAAAATGCTAAAGAGAAAAGCAGGCCCTTTGTGGGGGAAAAAAAAAAAAGAAGAAATAAAACTCTAAAATTACGAAAAATGTGGAAGGAGATGGTGGTACACTTTCATTGAACTAATACATTTTCTTATAGTGGATTTAATTTATGTATTCAAGTCCATTGTTAATCAGACATTCAACATATTAGCAACTCTATTACACAAAAAGCAGAAACACTGGCAGTAGGAGTATTATTCTGAGTAATAGAATATACGGTATCAGTGCTTCCATAAGAACCACTAACAATGTAGATGAACAGTATTTTTACTTGCAATTACAGCTGCAGTCATTTTAGTGTGACACTAAGGATCAGTGCTGTCTGTGAATCCCTGGAAGTCTTGCTGCCTCTTTCTATACTTTACCATGACGCAGGTAGCTACACCACAACTACTGATAAAACCTTGCTGTATTTGGAGATGGCTACTGGTGGAAAGAGCAGAGTAAAAACTTAAATGGAGAAGGAGCAATTCAGAGGTGAGAGAGGCAGGTGTGGTTTTTTACAACTGCAATATATTAAAAAAAAAAAAAGATAAACATCATTTTAGTGTCTAAGGCTAGCATTGGAGTGCACATAACTCGTTCAAGACAACAGAGTAGATAAGCAACCCAGAAATTAATTTATTGATTTGCAAGTAATTTTTACTACCTGAAGAGGAATCATGTTTTCCTTCCAAGCTTATTAGTGATTTCCACTACAAAACACCTTATTTTATTCTAGATTCAACCTACTTAAATGTGCCTATATATGAAGTAAAAAGGAATGTGGCTGCTAACAATAGTGTTGTTTGTTATATCAGGGTTGAGATATCTAAGATTGACTCAACTTGAACAAATAAAATAAGACTTGTACTTACCGATATATCATCACTGAAATCTATTTCATCCAAATCAAGGTATTCAGGGGCTTCCATTATTCTTCTATGGACATTTTGGTTGAGTCAGCACAGCAGTAAAGACCTAATTAAGAAAAGAGAAATGGATTGTCTACTAGAGAGTCAAAATCACACAGAAATGGTTTAATATAGTTGCTGTATTACCGAAAACAGTTAACTTGTACAGTAAAATCTTTCATAACATAATCCTAAAAGCTAAATATGATTTTCCATCTTTACTTTGCACATTAAGAAGAAGCCACTTCAATTTTCAGGGAGAATAGCTAAGTGATACTTGACCTGGAAGCCAAAAATCCTCTATTCAGCATCACTCAGTCCTTCCAGAAGTTCAATATAGGTGTAAAGACCTAATCTTTAGACCTTATAGGTGTAAAGACCCACACCATAAGGTTGAGCACCCTTATGACCCTGCAACCACAGCTGCATTAATGATGCATCTTCTCTTAAGAATGCTACTACTTTACTGGCTTGAAGACAGCAGCTTCTGTTACTATAGTTCTCCTCTGCTCAAGAAGGCAGAAAAGAACTGAGCATCATGCTGTGCGCAGAAAACCAAATCCTACCACACCTTATCTCCACTTAGAAGCAGACTAACACACAATGCAGTCAGTGCTTTATAGTGGACGATTTATCTCTCCTCAGCCTGCAAACGAACTTCCCCCAAAACACTAAGGCAAAAGCAGAATTATATCAATGTGCACTGATTATCAGAGGCCTTAACCATTTTCTCACAGCAGGGGAAAAAGAAAACTCTCTTGCAAAGCAAGGAATTTAGCTGGAAAAGTCAATATATAATTCTGAATAAATTGCAGCTTAAACAGCCAGAAGATCAAAGACAATAAAACCCTTGTTACCTTCTTAACACTAACTAGAATGAACATGCATTATCACTACAGACAAGTATAACAATAGTAAAAGTGGAAAAGGAAACTATTTTAAAAGAAACTGAAAAAGAAAAGCATGATGTATTTTTAAATAATGTGAGGTACTACATAAGTGTTAAGTATTGTTCCGGAAGCAAATTAAATCCTTCCAGTACATTTTACATAACAAAATTAATTCCCTGAAGGAAAAAAAAAAAAAATTATACAAGCCCAGTTTATTCATATGACATCTGCCAAGAAATATGTTTATGAATAATGAAGTCAGCTGTGCAGACCTAAATAAAACCATTGTGTGAAACATTCATATGCAGTTAAGAATGTCCTTGGATAAGGGATTTGAAGAAAACACTTTTCTGCAGGTGTTATGTTTACTGGCAAACAAAACCTACATCATTAATCTTCTTTGTAACACCTCACCAAAGCAGAAAGCTGATCGTAAGACACCTGTTCTTGAAAAGTTATGAAGAGAACCAAGAGGCGAATCTAGAGTTTAAAGCTGAAAGAGCTGGAAAAGCAAATTCTTATTTCTCACCAAGTTATTACTGAAGGTAAAGGACTATTCAACACAATTTTCTCTATAAATGAATGTGCTGGTTTTGGCTGAGTTAATTTTCCTCACAGTAGCTGGTATGGGGCTGTGTTTTGGATTTGTGCTGGAAAAAAGTGCTGATAATACAGAGATGTTTCGGTTACTGCTGAGCCGTGCTTACAAAGAACCAAGGGCTTTTGTGTTCCTCAACCCCACCCCACCAGCGAGTGGACTGGGGGGCACAATAAGCTGGGAAGGGACGCAGTTGGGACAGCTGACCCCAACTGACCAAAGGGGTATTCCATACCATATGGCGTCATGCCTTCTTTCAGTGGGAAGAAGGAGGAAGCCAGGGACCTCTGGAGTGATGGCACTTGTGTACCCAAGTAACCATTACCTGTGATGGAGCCCGGCTTCCCTGGGGATGGCTGAGCACCTGCCTGCCCATGGGAAGTGGTGAATGAATGCCCTGTTTTGCTTCGCTTGAATGTGCAGCTTTTGCTTTACTTATATCTCATCCCACAAGTTTTCTTGCTCTTACTCATCTGGTTCTCTACCCCATCCCAGCAGGGGGGAGTGAATGAGAGGCTGTGTGGGGCTTAGTTGCCAGCTGGGGTTAAACCATGACAATCAAAAAGAAAAAGTGAAAAAAAACCAAACAACCAAAAAACCCCAGGAGTTTTCTTTAATGTATTAGGGTATTTCTGCTCCTTGCAATATGAGAAGGAACGAACTCTTAGGGAGGAGGAACTGGGGGGGAAGAAAGCATGTAAAACAACTTCAGCTACCTATTACTGGCTCTCACTGCAGAGAGAGTTGAGTTCATTAGACCTGAGTGAAGGAAAGGAGATGGCTACAAAAAGGTAAAACCAGTATAAAGCCCTCAGTCCAACTTGATATGAGGAAACAGAAGCAGCTACAATGTGAAACTAATTGGAAGCTTTTAATTTTGCACCGTTCCCAAATGCTAAACTCATTCTTAGAGGGAAACATTAAATCAGACAAAATCCTTGCAATGCAAGCAATTAGCTGTTGTGAAAAGGCGTGAGCCATTCAAGTCTACAGGTTCTTTTCCACATTAGAGGTTTTCCATTCTTAACAGAAACATAGAATTTCAGTGTATTTTTTTAAGGTTTATTGCACAGCAAGGTTTTGGTAGCAGGGGGTTTACAGAGGTGGCTTCTGTGAGAAGACTGCAGAAGCCATCCCCATGTCGAATAGAGCCAGCGCCAGTCAGCTCCAAGATGGACGTACCGCTGGCCAAAGCCGAGCCCATCAGTGATGCTGGTGGTGGCTCTGTGATAACATATTTAAGAAGGGGAAAAAACTACTGTGCAACAGCAGCTGGGGGAGATGAGTGAGGAAATGTGAGAACAGCCCTGCAGCCCCCCAGGCCAGCGCCGCAGGAGGGGCAGGGGGGGCTCCAGGGGCCGCAGCAGAGGTTCCCCCCAGCCCGTGGTGAAGACTATGGTGAAGGCCATGGTAAGGCAGGCTGTGCCTCTCAGCCCATGGAGGTTAATGGTGGAGCAGATATCCACCTGCAGCCCATGGAGGACTCCATGCTGGAGCAGGTGAATACACTCAAGGAAGGCTGTGACCCTGTGGAGAGCCTGTGCTGGAGAAGCCTCCTGGCAGGCCCTGTGACCCCATGGAAACAAGCTCACACCGGAGCAGGTTTCTGGCAGTACTTGTGACCCTGTGGAAAGGACCCACACTGGAGCAGGGGAAGAGTGTGAGGAGGAAGGAGCAGTGGTATAACATGTGATGAACTTAATGCAACCGCCATTCCCCACCTCCCCGTGCCACTCAGGGAGGAGGATGCAGAGGAGTCAGGAACAGAGGAGTGAAGTTGAATTTGGGAAGGGAGGGGTAGGGGGAAGGTGTTTTAAATTTTGTGTTTGATTCTTACTATTATACTCTATTTTTAATTGGCAATAAATTAAACTAATTTTCCCCAAGCTGAGTCTGTTTTGCCTGCAATGGTAATTGGTGAGCAACCTCCACATCTTGATCCCAACCCATGCACTTTTTAATCTTATTTTTTCCCCTTGCCCTGTTCAGAAGGGGGAATAAGAAAGAGTGGCTGGGTGGGAGGCATCTGACGGCCAGCCAAGATCAATCCATCACAGTGTCCCTCACAGAGGTAAAGACAAATTGTCAGTTTATCACTGTGACTATTGATAGCAGCTCAAACCAATTATATCAGTTTTAGAAGCAAGTTAAATGCCAACTGTATATGCACTGTGCTACACAAAATTACAGGACTGTAAAATCTAACCAGTATCATTCCACAAGGTGATATATGTATGAAGATAATTAAAATACAGCAGTTTAAAGGTTAAAGACATGGACCATATCACATACAAATAGCCTAAAACCAAACTAAAGCTTCACTGAGTTTCAATTTTTCACTGGAATTAAATGGATTAAAAAAACCCCTACCCAGTATGTTTAAAAAACAATGGAAGAAGTAAACAAAGCTACTCTAAACATGCCACATAAATAAGCCAGAATCAAGAAGTGACCTAAAATTTTTATTTTGCAATTAAAACTGATATATTCGGCTAAAAAACTCCATAGCTTTAATAAAAAAACTACTATTCCTGGTTTCCACATATCTCAAGATTTTAGAACAAAAAGATCTCAACCTTTCAAACTTTTCTTTTAGTTCTACATTGCAAAAAGCCATCGAGGCAAAAAAATGATGCACCCATCCCTGACTGACAAAACGACTGTGCTTCACCTAGAGATATACAACACTCATCCTGCCAGTCTTTCAACATTTACTTCCCTAAAATGTTACCTTGTGCCTTCTCAAAACATAAAGACTATGAAACACACAAAGTTGAAGAGGAAGCTGGTAACCACAACAAACACATCTTCTCTATGGAAAACTTAACTTTCTGATGATAGTGCTCAATTATATGTAAAGAAAGGGCAAGAGACTCATGCATTCAATTTGCTATAAGTTTTTCATTTTTTTCTTGAGGTAAAACTGGACAGCAACTCAGGATAAATACTATGACCAAATCAGATATCCCAAGACTATACTTGGAGTCTTATTCAAGAGGTGCACTTTTTTTGATACAATTTAACACAGTAGAACTACACCATATATAATGAAAACCATATGGTAAGGATAGTACTCAGACTATTTTGGGACCTTTGTAATGGCTGAAACCAGCATATCACCAGAAGTATAAACATCTGAATAGCATTCACAAGCAGATCATAAGCACAACTGGTCAAATTCAAGGCAACAATAATTGCAAGCAAAATTGCAACTGCCAGCAATGGATGATATGAGATGAATAATGTATTTCCAGCATCAACACCAAAGCAATACAGATGACTCTGTAGCCTACCAACAGAAATGTCTGACATTTAACTGGTCTATTTTCCTAAATGTATTTTGGAAGCTAGTCATCAAATATTTCACAAAATTTTAACCCCCAAAAGGGTATTTCTCTGGTAATTTGGCCTGCAGAAAGACACATAAACATTTTATATAGGTAAAAGAAATCCTGTTTGCTCTCAGGATTCACAGTTAAAAGAAGAAAACCACATAAACATCACCTATATGTACTCAAGAAAAAATGATATTTATAGTTCCATGAAACAGTTCTACCAGGAGAAATCATCCAGCTAAGAACTACCACACAAAAATGTGGTGATAATAGTACCAGTACAATAACATATTGCATATGTTGCATTGCCACAGATACTAAACAGTGATCAGGTTGTAAAATAAAGACAAAAATGCCCCAACCTTCCTGTTTTCATACAACAGCAATAATCCTTATTGTTTTTCCACAAAAAAAAATTCTCTGCTGTTGTCCTTCTCAGATAAAACTATCCTGTTACTGACAAATATTCCATACAATTAGGCGAATGAGGAAAAAAGGGGGCAAAGAAAGCAATTCCCAGTGAAGTAATAGTAAAAAGAAAAGCAATGAATTACTAGACACAGGGAACAAATCCATCAATTTCTGCAAACACTAGAACTCCACTCCAGACTGACGGCATACATTACTTACAGGTGAAATGCTTACACTATTCACAGATTTCTTTTTTAAAGGTAGATCAAGCCTTGGATTTGTCCCAGCACACCGTCTCAAAAAAACAGTCACACCAGCAACAATCCCTAGGGGCTGGTGTGCCTCTTGAGGATGAAGGCTTAGTGTGGGAATGGCCGGAATGCTTTAAAAGCCAGTCCTTTCTCTGACTGTGTTGTGAAGTCAATGGCCATCACCTTACCCATACTAATGCACAGCAGGCAAGAACAAGGCCATACAGGTGAGTATTTGCTGTCAATTAACTGAGTGAACAAAGAGACTGGTATGACAGGCAATACATAAGCAAGCATCAGGTTCAGTTTCTTGTTCTCCTTGCTCAGTGAAAAATCATGGACTAAAATAGCACAACTGATTTGTAGCGACTGCTTTGTAACAAGGTTGTAGCGAATTCGGTAACTTCGAAAGGAATCTGATCCATTACCCCTGCCAAAAACAGTCTCAAGTGCCACATGTGAAAGACTAGATCCAAGAAGAAGCACAGGGGAGATGTCCTCTATTGAGCCAAAACAAAACAACCAATTGAGAATGTATAATTTGAATTATTTATGGATACATAAATAACAAGAACAAATAACAATAAGAAGATCTGCTGTCAATTAAATGCCTACTGCATTTGTCACTTCAAGAAATCCTGCTAAATGCCACATGGGACTTTATTTTTCTCATCTCAGAACTACTATACCAAAATATTTGGGGATTTACTTAAACTTTCAATCAAATATAAAGTAAATCAGATGTCAATACTTCTATAGTGGTTGGCAGAAGGCTGTTAAGCACAGTTAATATTACAGATTTAGGCTTTAAATTCCAAAATGCCATAACGGGAATAAGGTTACATTTTACAATTATAGGTCTGAGATAAGAAAACAAACATGTTGCCCTTTTGTAAGTATCAGAGGCTATAATAGCTCAAGATGAACAAGATTCATGGGCAGAAAGACTTTACATCTTTAATTTAAGCACACAGTATGCTTAAATTTTTTAAATGTTTGAAATCTGGTAAATGTCTGATTTTTATTCCCTAACATTAAAAATACCAAGATCATACAACCAAGTTTCTTCACTTTCAAACAAACACAACAGTGTAATGTTACATTATGTTACATCTACTTAGCATGCAGCGAAAGCCCCAGCACCTGATTAAGATCTACAGTTCAGGAAGGCACATCATCTGTCAGCAGCAGGGAACAGCTAGACCTTTGAATTCTGTTCCTCCATCCTTATATTCCACTGTAACAGTGAAGCCCTACCAAAAAATAATTTGGCCTTGTGACCCTATTTACTACATAGTATAAGGAAAGCACTATAGTATGTTCAGAGGCACTGCTGTAATTAGGGGATATGAAAGCTGGACTGTTGAAATGAAGGCAAGAAAGCCTCGCCAGTGAGTCCTAGCAAAGCTAGCTGGGGCTAACACCACCACTTTCCCAGCTATCACACCTCTTACTGGTTCTTATGCTCCCCAGTGCCTAGCTGTGTGCTGTCTCTTATTAAAGACTACATGTTCTTTGAGACAGGTATTGTGTTGTCACTCTACATTTGTCCAGCTTTTCACATAGCCTGTGTCCTTGTCTGTTAGCAGACCTCCATGGTAAAAGAGTATTCCAATTAAATAATAAGATGTGAATACACTGCAATGGACTCTGGAAGAGGTCACATTTGAAGCTTTGTAGAACCACAGAACAACTGAAAATCTTGATTTGCCAAATACAGATGGCTCCTCCACAAGCCATAAATGTGGGGCATTCAACACAGGGAGAAAGCCTGAAAGACACAGAAAGCTTGCAGTTCATCTTTTTGGAATAGAACAGAAGAGAACAGAATATGATAGAATGGGATGGAATATTTGAGTTAGAAGGTACCTACAATGATACCTAGTCATAAGCAATGCTTTAAATTTAAAATTATACATACATGCACTCTTAGAAGAGTTCAGCTTCTCATTCATATTTACATTCTCTTTTTTATCTCTATGGGGCAAATTACTTGGCTATAATCAATAAACATTCGAGCACATGACTTTGAGAATGTGAAGGGCGATCCTGCAGATCAAATAGAGGTTCCTTTGTGTTATAAACATACCATCTTAGCTTCATGCATTCAAACAAAATGACAACTTGACATATGGTTAGACTATGTTGGCACTTTTAAGTCACATAAGGGTTTGTGATATTAAAATGCAGTCTGAAGTGCATTGTGCAACCCATTTTTCTTACTTTCTGGGGCTCCCAAAGTGTTTTTTTCCTAATTGTGTTAAATAACATTTTTTCTATTTTCTATTACTTGTCCTGCTGTATTGTCCATTACTGACTGAGCACCTCTCTTGTACTAGTTTATTTTATTTACCTTTCTTTCTTCTACATAAGCCAATAAAAATGTATCATGTACAGGAAATTACCTGTCCAGTCAAATATAATATATAAAAATATAAAGGGAAAGCTCAGTAGGAGCAGAGAAAAATTTTAAAGAATAAAGATGGATTTTAAATAACAATTCATTGTAAAAAAAAAAAAAAGTTAACAGTGAGGCTGAAAAATGATGTGATTTATTTCAGTGAAGGAATGAATCCTGAGACCAGGATTACCTTATCCCTTATCACATTTATTCAGAAGTTTTCCTGAGTTTAAAAGTTCACAGCAGTAATTCATAACAGCATGATACTTCTAAAACATTTAAAAATAAAAGCACTGCTTTTAATCACAACACAAGTACCATCAGTGCAAAAGCTACACTGATAGGATGGGAAGAAGGAATGCAGCAAAGCACGACACTTTCCCAAGACCAACAGATGCTACCTTTACAATTCAGAAAAACTCTGCATTCCAGGCATGCAGAAACAATCCACCCATAGCCCCGAAGAGGCACAAATACCAAGCCCAGTGCTGTTCCTTATGAAGTCAATACACATTCAGCACTGGTTTTAGATAAGAATAAATGTATTTGTTTCTAGCCAAACATAATCAAACTTCTTCTAGTCACCTACCTAGACCTCAAGACCAAATATTCATCCATACTGCTTGGACATAAAGCAGTTCTATGGAGTCTTAAGGGAGGTGAGTCAGCAAAGTGTGCTCGCAGCCCAGAAAGCCAACTGTATCCTGGGCTGCATCAATAGAAGCATGACCAGCAGGTCAAGGGAGGTGATTCTCCTCCTCTGCTTCTGTCTTGTGAGACCCCACCTGGAGTACTGCATCCACCTCTGGAGTCCTCAGCACAGGAAAGACATAGACCTGTAGGAATGGGTCCAGAGGCGGCCCACAAAAACGATCAGAGGGCTGGAACACCACCTCTCCTAAGAGGAAAGGTTGAGGGAGCTGGGGTTGTTCAGCCTGGGAAAGAGAAGCCTCTGGGGAGACCTTATTGCAACTCTTCCATACTTAAAGTGGGCTTATAAGAAAGATGGGGACACTTTTTAGTGGGGCATGTATTGATATAACAAGGGGTAATGGTTTTAAACTAAAAGAGGGTAGATTTAGACTAGCTATAAGGAAGAATTTTTTTACAATGAGGGTGGTGAAACACTGGAACAGGTTGCCCAGAAAGGTAGTAGATATCCCATCCCTAGAAATGTTCATGGCCAGAGTCTAGTTGATCTAGTTGAAGATGTCCCTGCTCACTGCAGGGAGGTTGGACTAGATAACTCTTGTCCCTCCCAACCCAAACTATTCTACAATTCTATAATTTCAAAGAAATCATGTGGAGGTATGTAATAGTGTATCGTTCACCTACTCTATCTTCTACCGCCATGAATTGCATGGAAAATCCATCAAAACTTGAGGCATTTTAACATCAAGGTTTTTTTAATAATTACAGTGAATGATACTATGTAGTCTGTAAGTAATATACATGTCAGGATGTACACAGTAAAGTATGCTTAGTAAGACATAGCTCATGTTTGTTGGGGTTTTTTTAGCACACTGGATAGTACTCCACATAAGCTACCACAGAAGGAAAGTGTTAGTCCAAGGGTGACATCTGAACTCCAGTAAAGTACATGAAAACTTTGCCATTAATATCTGTCTGATTAAGACATCACACACTTTAAGGCAAGACATGACTACCTGGCTCTTAGGAAGTACTTCCTTCCTGCTTTTCTAAATGCTACTCCATTTAGCACTCTCATGAATAACCGTTACATTTAATACTAAAAAAGAGTGTTTCTACTTCATTCCAAAAGAAACCCTAACAAAAAGGAATCCAATATTCAGGCTACTGAGTGATCTGTCTAACTGAAGAGTCGTTTTTACTGAAACACAACTTGAAAAACACCTGTTCACTGCAAATCACCCCAGATTCCTCATAATAAAACCCTCCTTTCCACCCCACAGTTTCATATTTCCTTCAAGACTGAAGCACAAAGAAAACTGGACTCCAAATATTCAGCCAGAATATATGCACTTGAGCATTCTGGAATGAGGCTTACAAAAACAAACTTGTTTGTTTCAATTAGCCTTGAAGGAGAAACCTTTGGAGTTGGAAATTAATAGCTGTTATTTTAAAACTGAAACAGCATACATGATTCAAGCACTGTACAAAAGCTCATGCACTGTCTGCTTCACTTTAACGACAGGATCAAAACAAACAAAAGGTCAACTGATTCTCTGAAAAAGAGATATTGCATTGGCTGTATTGGATTAATTTATGTTTTTATTCCCTTTGAACTACTACAAGGCTATTTGCTTTTAATATGAAATACCTTCCAGTCATGCAAAATTCATATGCTTACTTTATGGTGCTCTTGCTTATATGGCAACTGTTTCAGTGATTTCACACCAGCTACCTCTTTCTATGGGCTTTAATACTCATCAACATGCAGATCAAAACCAGATGAAACAACTCCTCTCTGTAAATGACATATGTACATATATGTACAAATGGAGGGGAAGACTCGACAAAAACTCCACAAGAACGAACACAACAACAAGAATATATGCTGTTCCATTACCATAAGTTATTTCTATAATGCCATAATTTGTAGTGATCTAGTGACCACAGAGGCCAGAGTAGGATAGTAGCGGTACTTGGATACTCTGTGTGCAAGTGGAGTGGGACACACAGCTGGTGTCTTGGATGCAATTTGCAACCAAACTTCTAGCAATGCAGGTGGTGTGATTTACTCCAACTTCTAATTTTTGAATTAGAAGTGGAACTTTTGCATTAGAAGTGGAACCTGGTCTGGCTCTGCCACTTATCCACTTGCCAACTTGTGCTAGTAAGAAAAGCAGTGCTTTAACAAAGGTACCATGCACAGAGGTACAGTTTCTACTGAGTGCACTTCAGCAGCATCCTTTTCTCTCCACTATGACATGTGGTTACACTTCTCGCACACAAGGACCACAAAGTAACTTTGACCATTAATTTCTATAAGCTCATTCCTTATTTAGTAATTTTCCATATAAAAAAGAGATCTTACCTCAGAGGGAAGATAAAATGAAACAATAAACTGTTCATTCTTCTCAACCATTTTTTGTTAAAGGGCATTGAATTCACCAAGTGTGGAAAATAACCTGTAGTTCTACTTATTTCAACTGCTGCTTTCATCCCACTTACCTAAGCTGTGGAGTACTACTTCTTGCCAGCCACTGACCCTATTTGGGCATGATGGCTGCTCTCTTCACTTGTTTAGAAAGGGTCTTTAAATGGTAATGAGCTTCTGCTTCTTCCTTTAAACTGTTCCATGAATATGCATTTAACCTCATGTTATCTGTGGTTGCATCTCATTCTCAACACATGAGTTTGTTCAATCTTCCTGCTAAACATTTTGTGACAGCATGACTCTAAAATGACAAAGTGTTTCTGCTTAATGTAGAGAGTAAGTTCTCCAATCTCTGTTACA
>NC_051210.1:20400727-20493255 GCF_015220075.1 Falco rusticolus | reverse complement strand
CAGTTCTTTTTTTGTGAATAGCTGTCATATCATAGTAAAGCCTTATGTGAACTACAGTACAGATACTGTGCTGAACAGGTAGTTATTCAGACATATAAATTTTGCAACTTTACTGCCTTAAAACCAATATTAGGTTTGGAGAAGGCAGAATAACAGGGGCAAGTGAATTCTGAATCTGCCTTAAGTCCTGGATCCGACAGTCTCCAACCCTCATAGCCAAGTTCTTCAACTTTTCTTCTCGGACCATTTAGGAAGAATTTCACCCACTTCGGCTGCCCAAACACTCAAAGGTCGAACACAGTTACAAGTGCAGATAAGCAACTGAGTTTTGTGGCAGTACTGTTCTTTGTGGATTTGCAGAAACACATGCAAAGCTGCAAGAAGTGCTGGACAGTCAAACAAAGAAACTACTAAGAGGCTTATGGGAGAGTTTCATTGAGAGATTAGGCACATCTATAGAACTGTAAGTGGTAAAGACAATAACCTCTCCTCTAACTGATAGATTCAAAGAGGCCAGCACCGAAATACTTACGAAGCCACATTCTTCCCTGCAAGATGACTCAACTTTCCATTTGCCTGCAAGTTAGTTAAGGCTTGTACAAATTCTCTAAAATTGTAGCAGGACCTTTTAAGCAGTTATTTTCCATACTAGTGAAAGTAGATCTAAGTCAGACTGTTGAGAATCAGCTGGCAGTCTCACTAGGACAGAAAATACTGTTGTGTATATATGGAAACTGAGTGTGTATAACAAGCAATTCTGCAGAATATCATGCTTTATCTAGTATACCACAGAACATAAAATTCAGATTTACACTGAACAACCAGACAGGATTTGCTGCTAATGTAACTGATTCATCTACCCACCTGAGAACCAGAGCTTCCAAATCAGCCAGTCTCCAAAACTGAACTCAGGGGTAGGTGCTTTAAGGCACCAAAAGTCGTGACATAAGTGAACTTTCCAGTTCAGAAATCTGAAAAGCTCCCTTTGAGTCTAGAAAAAAAGCAAGCCCTGATTATCCTCCTCCTTTCACCAATTAAAGATCTAACAGTTCTGGCATCAGCTACACTGACTCCAAATCACCGCCTCTCAGCCAGAACAGGGTGCCCTAGAGTACTCCACAGGGTGTGAGTGAGGGATGCAGAAAAAAGTATACTAAATTTAGTTTTCAAAGCGAGAAAGAGAATGACCTCCTTCACTCTGCAGAACTATGCAGGTGATGTAAACACAACATTGGTGATTTTTTCACTTCCTCAATTTTATGGGAGCGATTTCCCTCAGAGCAGGTTATTTATTATGTTGCCATCCTGGAGGCCTATGTCTAGAAAAATTGTAATCTGCAAGTATTTTTAAAAGATTTTGTAAGTGCTGTAATTTTTCAAGCATTTTGTTTGGTTTAAACCACTACATTGACGGGAAAAGAATTTTTGTGTCTCTTGATCCTGGTGAAACTTGCATTTTTCACGTTGTATTTGGAGATCTAAAATACACTTAGGTAACATTATATTACACTATACCTGTAGCTAAAACATCGTTTTCACTTTCTTCCCCTTCACAGCAATCAATCTTAACATGTTATTAAAATTTTAAAAAGAAGAAAAAAATGCTTTTCTTAATTTTTATTCCAAACTGTTTCAAGAGCCAAAATTTACAGCAATGGTTTGATACTGCAATATTTTCTTATGGAGGTTCTAGTAAGATTGAATTTATGATTATTCACACTGTACTAGCCCCATAATCAAAACAACCTCTGAAACGGCAAGATCTCAGTAATACGTAAAAAGTAGCTCTGTTAAGAAGGTCTATGAAACGGCTTTTTTCCTTTGCTTATTGAAATGGTGAAAAAACATGAAGGATGCAGTATCAATGAAAGGACTAAAGCAAAGCAAAAACAACTGAATCAAAGGAAAAAAAAATTATATATCCTATCAAGCTATGAATATGATTAAATTAGACCAGAAGCACAGTCTGGAACAATCAGTAATAAAATAGAACAGGTATAACAGTGGGAAATCTGCTATTGATATATTTTGGAGCACTGAATGTACAAAGGCTCAAGTTTAAATTGTGCAGCTAGTAACTAGTTCATTGTAGCTCCTCTGTGCTTTAAAAATATTTTCTTAAGCTGAGCTACCCAAAGAAGTCTTCCAATACATTTGTTTTGAATATTGGTAATTTAACCCTAACACTAAACCTAGGTTAAAATAATATATTCACATACAGACCAGGACATTGTGTATGACATAACTTTCCATGGAAAATTATGACTGAGCAGAAACAACAGGAATTAACGATTCTGTTCTTAGGTCATTTTAGAAAGGTGAAATCTGACCAGAAAAGCTTGCTTAACAAAGTAAGCTTAAAAGATACTTACCTTCCTTCTCTACTTTCTGCAAAATTTTAGGGGAAAAAAGCTGCTTGTACTCCAAAGTGTGACTCCTTGGAGAAAATGCACATACAATATTTGCAATTACAAGGAAAAGCCCGCTGCAAATTGAATTTATGACTTCACAAGTGAAAATAGAGCAGCTGAACTAACAAAATCAGGTTGAGTGTTGATTTTTTTTTATATAACTACCTCTTATATCAGTAAATTCTATGGCAGAAATAAATTTTATTTCATGTTACCTATCTGTTCTACTTTAAATACGAATGGCAATGCAGCAAGTCCATAAATGTGAATCCTCAGGAGGCCTACACGCATCACTGAGAACAGTAAAATGAATGGTTACACATCTGCAGTCTGAACTTTGAGATGAATATAAGTAAATTGTGAATGCACATTTTTCAAATGATTGCACCCATTATTTTCCACTGACTCATGATTGTTGGCAGAAATGAATAATACATTTTAATATAGTATAAGATTCAACAGTCACAAATACAGAGAGTATGTATGGGTATATAGCCATCTTCTATGCATACATAATACTAAAGCTATAGGTTGTCATCTGTTTTTAATACTAAAACACCAAATAATTTACAATGCAGAACTGTAAAATATATATAGAACACTGCATCAATCATGTACAAGTACTTGCGCTGTTCAACATTTCTGTAAATCCTCCATTAAACTTAGATTTGAGCCTGAACCAAAGACTTATATGGATCAAGTAATGGTTGCTTGGAACACTGAAAGAGAGACATAAAATGCAGTGCTATTTCATGTCAAGATTATTTGCAGTTCACTTCATTATTTCAAAGAATACTAGCAACTGAAATACAGTGCACTCCACATTAAAGCCAGTGCTAATTCCTTTTCTTTAATTCAGGAGGCAACTACTAAATGAGAATTGGGAGATCAGCTGACAGGTCTCCTAAATTATTTGACACAATCTGTACACTGCTAAGTAAGCAAAGAAAGAGCACAGCCTTGTGCAGCTATTTGGAAACGCTGTCAAATAAGGAGGAATCAACTATTTGAATACTAACAATGTCTTACTCTGCATGTCCACATTTCCTATCAATCCTCGTAATGTACCATAAGCCATTAGCATTAAGACAGCAACCACGACTTGTTCTGTACAGAAAACACACAGAAAAATGAAAATTCAACTATTATATCCCAAATGGTGGCTGAAAGTATAAAGCCCATGTGTTGCCTAAAACCACACAATAGTAATGTAAAACTCTACCAGAGTAAAGAAACACCACATGAAAAAGCATGTGTGAGTATACACACTGTCCTTGTATTTACTTGAGCAAAACTTCAGACACATGCATTTTTTTGAGAATTAAACATAATATTCAGAAAATTAATGGTTACATACAATTCCCAACCAACTTGAGAAGAAAGGGATGCATCCAAATACGCATGATATTTTGCTTTAACAACAGTTTACTCCAAGTACAGTTTGACAAGCACTGTGCCGTAAATTGTTCACAACTTCTAAAGTTTTTTGGCAAAGATAATGAATATTCAACATCTGCAGGGCTGTTGCTAGTTCATGAATTATACAAAATAAAAAAGATGCCTTCTTTTGGTAGCCTAGTGCATGTGTAAAAATCCAAAAATAATACACCCTAGTAACTGCATCCACAAGGAACCAGATACTTGGCCCCAAAGTATGACAGAACAGCAAAGGGCTTATGGCAACTACCACTGCTAATGTAGGCTCCAGCACTTATGTGAGGATGAAATCAAGCATAGCAGAGCTCAGCCTTTCCAAACCATGTGTTGGTTTGGGGGGAGGTGGGGAATTCTGTGTCAACGTCTTTAATAAAGCAGATGTGACTCATTGCATTCCCATTTAAAACCAGAAACTGAGGTCTCTCCTTTTTCCACTGAATCAACGGCAGCAGCACTGGGGGCAGTAGCACTGGGTCAGCGATCCTTCATAAGTTTCTGCTTTTAGTACAACCAGTTCAATTAAATCAAAGTATCTGACGCTGCAGTTTTTTGACACATTGCTCAAATCCTGGCTTTGGTTTGTCTCCTTAATGCTATGCAACACTCTTACTCACCTTATCTTCTGCAGTGGCACCAATCACAGAAAAATGTGGAATTAATTTAATCGGTATATCATCTCCATAAATCTTCCTAAGCTGCTTTTTTCACTGAAGAACACATTTCATTTATAACTGTTGTTTCAATAAACCAAGTAATCCGATATATCTTTGCTCAATGTATTTCAAATGCTGAAGCATCTGTTAGGTCATGTTGGTGTTTGGGTTTTTTTTAATCATTATCATTATTATTATTAGAATGAGAAAAAGGCACTTTTCAAACACTTCCCTGCATCCTTCATTTTCTCATTTAAATTCCTTAACACAAATTCAATAATCATCCATTAGAATTTCAACACCTTGTAGTCCCATAGTGGTCTGTTCTATTACTTTTAGAAATATCCTGGGAAAGAACTAACGCCAAACAGTGCTCTCTTTAAGTCTGTAACATTCAAATGCTGTATTTGAAGTCAGAAATTTAGAACTTGACTCATTTACATTTGCCTGCCAAAATATATATCCTGCATTTAGTCCCATGACGATTTTTTGCTTCGTGTGAGCTTTAATGATAAATTCAAGGGAAAACTCCTATGTAAGTAACATTCCCTACAAGAGTCACAATATGTCAAGTATATCCACCATTTGTGTGAACTCTCTGCACCACCCTGTTGACGTGTGGAAGGCTTGTTTTCTCTGCAACAAAGGCCAAACCACTTTCCTATTCTGTCCTCCACCTGCACCCTTTTTTTCCCTCCTTTTTTAACTTATGGACAATTGACTCTCACTGTCCCATCCTCTGCAAACAGAAATTCACTACGGTATTCAATGGCTAAACTCTAACAAAGTCTAATACTCCAAATTTCGAAGGGAAACTTTCTGCAGATGCAAAGTGGGTTTTACTCACAGTCAGGGTCTGGGGCACCAGTAGATAACCAGCAGTACACTTCCATGTGGTACGTGAGTCAGTGTTAGGCACGGCACATCACAGAGCACGTACCTGCACATATCTTGGACATGGGCCAAAACCCCAAACCTGGAACTCAAAAACTCACAAGAGGCCACTCTCCTTATCACTCGGACGAACCCACTTCCATTTGTGACTACTTGATGAAATACAAAAATTTGACTATATGCATATATTACAGGTATTTACTTTCAAAGCAAAGAAATATAATTAAAAAGCATCTAGCAATTTTACTACAAGTTACTTTTCTCATAATTAGCAATGGCACTTGACCGTCAACAGCTATGCAAATATCCTTATTTTGATAAAATCAAAATGAAGAAAGGACAAAATCTTTACAATTTTCCATACCTTATTCCCTAGATATAGCCTAAGATGTTGTTTGCAAAAGTTCTTAGAAGTTAAACAGTGTAAATCACTGGAAATTCAAGCATTGCCAAACAAGAATTTTTTATTTCAGTTTGGTGGAAACTGGAAAATTCAATGAAGAACAGCTAAAGTTCTCTGAGAGACATCTAAACCCCTAGATCAGAACGCTGTCTTTCAAAACTGTCTTTTTTTAATTTGAGAAATCAGAAGTAGACTGCAACTGCACTTGTGCAGCTATAAAGTGCTACCATACCTACAGTGCTGCTATCCAACACTATTTATTTTAAATAATAAAGGCAGCAAATATGACCCAACATTAGCACTCAGTTGTACAGGTACTAGTGCTCTAACAGAAGTATAGGATGAGATGACAGCAGAAATGCCGGCTGCAGAAGTAGCAATACTATTTTAAGCTGTAATTTTGTAGCATCTTCTTTCAGAGATTCTTAAAACCCTTTACAAAAATGTAACTACACCTTTGAAACGAGCTAAAGAAATAAACCTCACTATGTCAATAACTACCATGTTACAAAATTTACGCAAGGGGACATTCATCTCCTTGTACTGACTTTGATACAGTCTAACTGAAGGATCACACTGTAGTGTTTTACAAAAGGAACTCAACCTCATGCAGGGCACAACCAAGACTACCCAGAAACAGCAGGTGGTTATTTCCACTTCTTATTTCCCCCCATCCAGCATTTAGCTACTCTAAATCTTATTTAATTTATATCTGCTTTTTTCAAGGTCACTCATCAGTACTGTCCAAGTGTTTCACAAACATTCATTAATTCATTCACCATCTCCATTACAAGATGAGAAAGCATTATTATCCCCATCCAGAAATTGGAAACGGAGACAAAGGGACTTCAGAGAAGCTACTGAATAACACAAGAGAAGGGCCAGGATCAGGAACGGTGCATGGGAGTACCTGTGTATCTGTTCGTATCTCCGGACTGTATTCATCACTGCCAGAAGTGGGAGATGACTCTCACTGCATTTCACATCTCTTATGTACCAGACACCAAAAGGCTCAATGTAGACAACTTAAACGCGAAAGCATATAGCTTTCATGGCTGCCTGCTATATAATGAGTTGGGTATCATGCTTAGCACTGTACAAGGCCAGCATGACAGAGGCAGAGACACAGGTTAGCCAGCGTTGCCCTGTCTGTATTAATTATAATGACTCTTTTTGCAGTGTTTCACAGAATCACAGAAGAGTTGAGGTTGGAAAGGACCTCTGGAAGACACCTGGTCCAACCCCCATGCTCAAGCAGTTTCAGCTACAGCCCATTGCCCAGGACTGTGTCCAGGCAGCTTTTGGGTATCTCCAAGGGTGGAGACTCCACCACTTCCCTGGGCAACCTGTGCCAGTGCTCAGTCACCCTCACAGTGAAAAAGTGTTTCCTGATGTTCAGAGAGAATCTCCTGTGTTCTAATCTTTGCCCGTTGCCCCTTTTCCTGCCCCCTGGCACCACTGGAAAGAGCCTGGCTCCACACTCCTTGCACCTTCCCTGCAGGTATTTTTATATGTTGATAAAAGCTCTCCCTAAGCCTTCCTTCTCCAGGCTGAACAGTCCCAGATGCTTAGTCTTATGTGAAATGCTCCAATCTCTTACTGATTTTTGTGGCCCTTTGTCAAAGTCTCTCCAGCATGTCTATCACTCTCTCATACTGGGCAGCCCAGCACTGGACAGTACTCCAAACATGGCCTCACCGGTGTTGAGCAGAGGGGAAGGATCACCTCCCTTGACCTGCTGGATGTCCTCTGTCCAGTTCAGCCCAGGATACCATTCACCACCTTTGCCAAAAGGGCACACTTGCTGGCTCATGTTCAACCTGGTGTCCACTAGGACCCCCAGGTCCTTTTCTGCAAGCTACTTTCCAGCTGGGTGGCCCCCAGCATATACTGGTGTGTGGGGTTGCCCCTCCACCGGTGCAGGGCTTTGCACTTCTGTGCAGTAACTTAAGGTTACTATCAGCCCACTTGTCCCACCTGTTGAGCTCTCTTCTGGTTGGCAATGTTGACTCTCTGGCATATCAGCTATTCCTTCCAGTTTTGTCACCTGCAAACCTGCTGAAGATGCACTCTGCCCCATCATCCAGATCATTAATGACGATGTTAAACAGGACTGGACCCAGATTTGACCCCTGGGGTACACTGCCAGTAACTGGTCTCCAACGAGACTTTGTTCCACTGGTCACAACCCTCTGGGCTGGGCCATACGGCTAGTTTTCAATCTACTTCAGTGCTTGTTCATTCAGCCCACACATAAACAGCTTCTTTGTGAGAACCTTATGAGAGATAGTGTCAAATGCCTCACTGAAACCTAGGTAGACACCATCCATCGCTCTCCCCCTCACCTACCAGGCTACACATTTCATCACAGAAATGTATTGAGTTGGTAAAGCATGACTATCCCCTCCTCCCCAGTGATGACTAGAGATTATTTTCTTGTCCTTCATGTGCCTGGAAATGGTTTCCAGGATTAGCTGCAGGGGCATCTTCCCAGGGGTTGAAGTGAGGCTGGCCCAACCGTCATTTCCTGGGTCCTCCTTGCCCTTCTTGAAGATGGGGGTGACATTTGCTTTCCTTCAGCCTTCAGGTACTTCTCCAAGTCACCATGACTGATCAAAGACTGCTGAGTGGCCTCACAATTACATCTGCCAGCTCCCTCAGCACTCATGGGTGCATCCCATTAGGGCCCTTGGATTTACATATGTCCAGTTTGCTGAAGTATTCCCTGTCCTGACACTCTTCCACCAAGGATATACCTTCCTTGCTCCAGCCTTCCTCCATTGAAAGCCAATCTTGCTAGCAAAGACTGAGGCAAAGGCAGCATTCAGTACGTTCACCTCTTCTACGTGCTGTGTAACCAGGTCGCCCACGCTGTTTCTTTACCCTGTTATCTATGTGCCTTCCAGCTCCATTAGCAAATGAGCCAATGATACCTGCTAAACATCCTTGACCACCATGCAACCTGCCAAAAATGGGAAGAGCAAAGACAGCACAAAGTGGCTCTTGATTTTTTAGTTTAAAAGCATCTGACTTTGTAATCATCAGAAATCTTTTAAGTGTTTATGTAATTTCCAGTGATGGCTGTTTTTCCAAGGAGCTTCAACCAAAAGAAGACGTTGAGTTCTACACTTTTAGCACACGATGAGCTACCTGTGTAGAGCACTGTCCTGTGGGAGGGCTCCCTTGGCGTTTTGCAGGATCACTGAGGGGACTGAGGAAGACTAAGTACACTACAGGAGATACACTCAGCCTCTGGCTGAGCTGTTCCAAGAGAAGGATGAATCTTTTTCACAATGAAAAATATTAGTTACTTTCAGATCTCCATATTACAAAAAGATGTTGCTATTGACAATTCTGCTATTGCAGTTCCCTAATGTATTTTCTTCTCATTTTACAGATGGATAAGTGAAAAGAGTTAAGATAATTTATTCAGGGCCACGTGGTGCTAGAACCAGGCTTAGGTAGTATGTGCTTGCATTCTTGCCCTCCATCTGGCGAACCAAGACTGTTATTTTTCCTCAAAAAGGTGTCAAGGACAACCGTAAGAAATACTTTTTTTAAAGAACTGTTTAAGGAAAGATGAGGGAATATTTTATTTATTTCAGTTCAACCATTTATCTAGAAACAAAATATTTTCTTGGCAGATAAGTAAGCTGCAACATTCCGCCAGACCAAAAAGCTCAGCTTCACCTCACTTCTCTACAGCATGTCTCATGTCACAGAAACATATGCCTTGTTAGAGTCTATTTTGTATTCCTCTGTGTTTGACAGTGCTTGCTTTTATGTGAAATATTTTTGTGGCATGAAAAAAATCTGCATTAATTCATCTTTTTATGCCCTAAATCTAATTTTCAAGCCCTGTTTTCTCCCTTTGTTAAATAGCGTTAAAATTGCATAGTAAAAGAATTAGATACTTGACAGATCTTTTCACAGTATATCCTTAGATACAGATCAGTTTTGCTGTTTTCTGCTGGTTTGTTTGTTTGCCTGGTTGGATTATAATGAGTTCTGAATAAAAAAACACTAAAATCTGACATGGAAACATATTTGTTGGTCAAACCTTACTCTTACAACGTGGTACCCTAATTAGAAGCACACTTCATTGACAGAACTGTGGAGTAAAATAAGGATTAATCTGACTGACAAAGCAAAAATAACCCCTATTACCTCCATTAAACCAAACCAAAACAAAACCCAAACAAAACCAACAAGAAACTCAGCAGTGTGGGGCTCCTCCTTGAAACATTCAAAAACCGTACACATTACTTCTCTTAAAAATATATTCAAATCCTTTTAATAAAGTGTGACTGTGTTTTATGTATGGTAACCACCTTACTGTCATTGCTGTTATTTTTCATATAATACCACACATTTTTTTTTACATAATTGTACTCTAGGTTCAACGCTTTCATAAAGAACATTTCAAAATGCTAAATTTCTAACATTGCTCCATCAACCTGGTTTCTCATCTGGATTTTAACACTTGCAAAAATGTGTGGGCCTGGGTCTGGAGGTTATTTAAAGCTGAGCTTAACAATCAGACTTGGAATGGAGACTATAAAATGAATTTTTGGAGTGGAAAATTGCCAGAAGTCTCTCCTACACTCCAGTGCCCTTTCTATAATTCCTTAAAGAGAAGAATTAAAGAGTGAAATAACCAACTAAACCCAGCTGAAAATAAAACTAGTCTGTCTCAGTATAAAGAATAAGGGACACACACCCAGGTGCAGAGCATCCACCAACAGCGTTGTAAGGAAGCAGTGACCATGCAGTTGTGAATTTATGTCAGCATGCGTAGGAGTATCCACAGTAGTGCTAATCTAGATAGCCCTGTTAAAAATAGCAGTGAAGACAGATGAAAACAGACTTCAGCACGACTTAACAATCTGTCCAGAAGGCTTCGACAGTCCTCCCTTAAGTCTAGGCTGGCATATCTTCACATCACATATAGATCAAAGGTAGTACAGATCTGTCTGCATGTCCTGCAATCACACTACTCGACTGCAGTGTAGACACATCCAGAAATAGTGCTACTGTAGATAAGTTAATCTAAAAATTGCAATTGCAAAAAGCAAAGCCTGGGAACACACTAAAGCAAATAGGACTTGATGAAGAACACATGCTGGGAAGAGTGTCCATTTTGGTAATTGTATTAGCTGGGCTAATTCCTCCCCCTACACAACTTGCTTCCCTTGTCCTCCTGGAGGACACTGTAACACATGCTGGTCAGCCCTTCCTCTGGGAATTCACTGAGTCAGGCCAGATTATCCCGATCCTTCAGGTACAGCAACTCACCCAGCTTTACTGTCTAATGAAGAGACTGTTACACTCTACAGGCAGCTGGAGGCATCTGTGTTACCTGTAAACGGCACTCATTCCTCTTCATAAAGCGTTAATGCCGGATGCCGAAGCCCTCACCTAAGCAGGCACATCAGTTAACTGCTGCTTCAAGGCCAGTTATTTCAGAATATCAAGACACCACAGCACCTTCATCCATTACTGCTGCTACCAGGGGCAGAACTTCCTGTGATGCAGAAACCCAGGAGCTGATGAATTCCATCAAACTGAGGACCTCCTCCATTCAGACAATGGTTTGCTGTACAGCTGCAACACAACTCTGCTAGCTGCAAACTACGAGACACTACAGCCTCTCAAGGATCACTTACTGCCATTTGCCCAGCAAGTGACCAAAGGGATTTACACATGTTCCTAAACTGCATCATGAATGATTCACTCCAGAGTGATTTTGAGTGTGTTTTGCTAAATCACAACCAGAAGACAAGTTAAGAAGGAATGCAGCTCTTCAGCATGCTTAGCTGCCTCACCAGAAGAGTATAAAGACACACAAGCTAGTGTTGATTCAGACAATTAAAGTTCTGGTAGGAATCGTATCACAGCAGCAGGGATTATATATGGGCTCATTTACCATGGGAAGAAGTGATCTACTGAACTACAGAAAATTCTGGGCACATGGATAAAAATCCCATGCTGCTGCCTGTCCCTCTGTGGAAACCTTGAGAACATGCACGGTCATGCTCCACTTAGCTGTCCAGACCTGGTCATTTCAGCACTCAATCACAGCTAAACCTCTAGTTATCGGGCAGTACTGTTCCAGCCATTTCATCTCAGACCGTATTTGTGAAGTGCTTTACTAGGAAGTGCAGAGAGACAATGGTTAACTCTTCTACACAGGGAGCATCACAGTAAAGAACAGAAATACAATCTCCATTACACTGTTTGCTAATGTGCTTCATCTATGACCCTCAAGAACAACTGTAAGGATGTGGGTGAGAGTTTAATTGCTGTCTGTTCAGCCTTAGAGAATGAACAGCTAAAGTTGCCAAGCCATGTTGTGAAAAACCTACCCATTATACTGACATCATCAATGCTTTTGAAAGCACTACCAAGCAGCTGAGATAATTGCTAAATTTGTGTCATACATATCAGTAGCAGATTCATAATGTTGAGCAACAGGTAATGATTTTATGTTAATCTCTCAGATATTGGTGCTCCCAAAACTCTGTTCCAAGAAATGTTGTATTGGCTATTTGTAAACAGAGGCTTCCTGAATCTAGAACTAAGAGTCAACTTATCACCAAAAGTAGTGTCATTACCATTTATCAGATACAACATGGTACTCTAACACAAACATTAAAAGAAACATATTGAACTAAATGCAAAACCTTCAACTATTAATTTTGGGAACTGCACCATGTGCTCTGTAACGGTATATCACAAATTTGGTTCTCTTTTCACTTGCAACTAATTCCTTTCACAGCATTTTTTTCCAAGATCTGGCCTGTTCAATCATAACGGCAACTAATGCTATCATAATTAGACATTAAAAGATAGTTCTCCTTTTCCTATGGTGAACTTAAAATGCATTACACTAGTAACTAATAGAAAGATGTATATAGAGGAATGCAAACAAACTCAGACTCCTGAAAATTATGCTATCAAACTGCTTCAAGCAAATATCGCATCAAGATGTTGTAGAATGCATCATATTCTAGAGGACATGGAAAAGCTGAATCCTCCTTTTTCTAACTTGCTGCTTGTTCCATGGGTACACCACCTCACTCCATTCACACCTACCACAAGGATGCCCATTAATTTAAACAGGAACAATGCTAGAGTTCTGCAGGTATGAAGTGAAAAGCGTTGGTGGAGTTCAAGTTTACAGTATTTACTCAAAGTTGCTAACATTTAGCCACCCTAAATCTCTTTACCTCTAATTTAAAATCTGTTTCAAGTTAATGAAAAGCAAATAATTAATGATGTAAGTATAACTTATGGTGATTCCATTCTGTAATTCAAGATAAGTTTTTACCCATGTCCTAGCAACAAGCATAAATATTGTGCTTTATCCAGAGCTCAACATATGAGTTTGCAAAATTGTAATATCCCAGTATTTAACGTAATTAGGTCACATACCTTCAGACTCTCTGCATGTACAAGAGGAGAAATTAGTGTACTTAGACTGAGCACAATAGGAGTGTGGGTCAGGGAGTGTGATGTGCAGCTTATTTACCTTGCTAGCACTCTGCTTCTGTGCACACTGTATTTCCCAGTTTTATTTTGTTTGTTTGGTTGGTTGGTTGGTTTTTAAAAACATCTTGGATGCAGATTTACAAATATTAAAATAAATCTCTCACCATGCTGACAACTTCAATACTTAAAATATTGAGCCAATTCAAAAGCAATTCTTGGGCTCTTCATAAATTTACTACTGTGATTAAACTGGAACTGACAGCATAGCATACAAAGGACAGAGTATTTACAGTTGTATTTTAGTAAAAGAGAACACAAGATAGGTACACTCATGTATAAGCATGCCAGCAGTTATATGTTGTTAGTCTGGACAGTTAAATATATTTCCTATTTCTTAAGAAAAATGCCATTCAGTGTGGCCAGATCCTGCATGGATAACCAGCAGAGCAGTATAGCTTCAAATCATAATCATGTGCATACCCCTGTCATGCACATGTGAGAAAGCTATGCAGCACAGCCTGATTTTTACTAACAGATGTAAACAAGTTTGCTAAAAGAATGGGGGGCTGGGGGGGGGGGGGGGGGGGGGGGGGGGGCGGGGAGCGAGGCTTGAAGGGAAGTGTTAGGTTCCGGATTAGAATTTAATTGTAAATGTTAAGTTCCAGATTGATACAGTAACAATAAAACAGACGGTGTGGGGGAGTGGGTGGATTTATACTCAAGAAGAGGTCATGCAATACACTGTATTGAGTTTAAAAGGTAAGCGAGACAATGCCTTTTTCTCCAGTATAAA
The DNA here is from genome assembly GCF_015220075.1 of Falco rusticolus. Classification (NCBI taxonomy): domain Eukaryota; kingdom Metazoa; phylum Chordata; class Aves; order Falconiformes; family Falconidae; genus Falco; species Falco rusticolus. The sequence goes on along the minus strand of NC_051210.1, from coordinate 20,479,173 downwards.
CAAAGAAAATAATGGCAGCAGTTTGACTGCAAACAAGAACTTGGGAGGAAACGGAACTGAAAAGGAAATACTTACAGCAAACCTTACGAACCTAATGCTACGTTTTAACCAGAAAAACAATTTTCAAGCATTACTCTGTAATTCTTAATAAAGTGCAAATCAACCACATTCATACTCAAAATAAGCTTTTATAAATGGTCCTTAACATACAAGAAAACATACCTAATGAAGGACTGCCCCAACTGCCAAACTATGGCAGCTGATATCTCTAAGATCTTCAGACTTCTGAATCACTTGGAGCTTTATCTTGAAAGATGAAATTACAGTTCCACCTTAGACAGGTAAGCAGCAGGTGACATTTCCACCACAGTAATTAATTAAATACCTTTTCCCCCCTCAGTTAAAAACTCTTGGGACCTTGAATCAATAAGGTATTTGACGCACATGTTCTATTTTCTTGTTTCCAATGGTTCCACTGTGCATATAAATCTATCGCACAACCACATTTGCATTTAAAGAGAAATTCCCTTGTGTTTACTATGCGCCTGCTCCATGTAAGCCTATCTTCTCTGTCTTCTTTGAGAAATGGCAAAATTTGCCAGAAAAAGAGAGAGCACAGACACAACACTTCTCCAAGTTCTCTTGCCAATTATCTAAGCATTATTTCCTTTAGTTTAGTTATGGTCCTATCCTGACAGCAGTTGAAAAGTACAACTACTTGCCCTTCCAAAATCCAATACTTCTCAACTTTAAGATATTTTTCATCTTGACAATGAACATATACATTCAACTGTGCAAAATCACTGTATTTTCTAAGCAATATATGGTAGAGCATTGACAAACTGGTTCCTTACAACGAATTTCACCTGAAAAATATGAACTTTATTTTACTTAGCACTAATTACATGGTTCCATAAGGAACGATGAGAATATTCTCCTTCTGGCAATTTACCTTCAACTCTAACCTGAAATAGATGTAGGTTTATTGTAATAACACTGAAAATGGAAATTGTTCCCTTCTCTTCCTCTCCTTGCTCCTGTAACCATGCTCATGATTCATGGGTTGCTTCTGGAGCTTCATGCAGGTAGGTAATAGAGTAGGACAAGGGTGGAAATAAAGCTCTGCTGCACATCCCATCTTGTCAGCTGAGATGTTTAAAAACCGTGTGAAGGGAGATAACTTGCTGCATCCCACAAAGGCTGCTTGGAACTTCTGGTCTTCGTGCTTGTGAGGTGCAGCATCACCACTTCATGTATACATGACATCAAACAATGCCCCAGCATCCCTGCACTTTACTTTTGTACTACTCTCCATGATGGTAGAATCCCACCCGCTGGGCTGCCTCTGGCCATGTGCTCCCCTTTCTTGCTGGCATCTCATCACAGCGTGGAGGCAGTGCTACCCGCATGTGTCCATCTCAGACAACAGAAACTACAGCAGCTGCAGCAGGGCTTTCCCCATCCTGGTTCTAATCAGGCAAGTGTCAAAGCAGGACAGAGCTGCTGTGGGTGTAGAGACAACAGGGGGCTGGGACATCCTTGGAAAAGGACTGTGCAAAAAGACGTGTACCAGTGTGGGTGGTATCCCACCTCAGGTATGTGTGGGAAAGACTTCTTGCACTGATGAAGTTTGCATGGGGACAGGTTTTGGCTCCCAGCAAGACCAGACAATTTGGGAAGCAGAGGGGCAGAAAGAGGCACTTCCTAGTTTCTTGAAGCTCTGCTGATGCCTTGTCAAAAAACGGTTGCAAAATATGTAGATACTTGGAATTATGGATTTCCAATCACGAAAAAAATAAATGCAAAGTGACCTATCACTTATTCACAGTACTCAGCAGAGGGACTGCATCTCCGAAAGTACCACTTAGTCACACGTCCAACCATGCAGCTCTTTGTAAACTCAGATGCTGGCCCTAAAGAAATCATGTCATACTTACTTACCACATCACCGTCATTAGAGAAAAAACGTTGAGATGACAAGCAGTTTCTGTCTAACATAATTTACTGTCTTCTACAGGACCTACTTACCTGAAAGACTGCTCATCTCCTTATGCCAAAATGCCACTTAAGAGTATTTTGAGTAGCCCACACTGGACTATTCGCTCAAACATGGAGGTTTTTTTAACAGACTGGTCTTTTACAGGCTCCTCTGATTTGGAGATAACTCCTCACTGGCCCCTTCCTCCAATATAATTCTGTTCTACCCACTTTCTCAACAAGCTACAAGCCACATCTGCTTTCTGCCGCACATTGAGTCAACAACACAGACCAGAAATCACAAAGATCTGAAAAATGACCAAACTGCTGGTTTGAGACACCCTAGTGACTGGGTGAAGTGGGAGCAGTCACTTAGCATAAGTCAAGTCTTTGACACACAAAAACATAGAGAAAGGAAACACACCACACCTTACAAAGGGAGCCTTTTCTCACCAGGCACAGGCACGATGCCTCTGTTAACTGAAGGAATACCTAAAGGTAATGCTGCTATACAATTCTGCAATGACAGTGGTAAAGCAAGTTTCTTCTTGACAACTGGACACGTCAAATTCTAATTGTTTTGTTCACATGAAGAGCTCTTCTCACTGTGTTTGAACTCTCTCTTGAGTGACCCCTCAAGCCTGCTCTCTAGACCAGGTTTCCAGCTTTAGGTGCAAAATCTTCAAACTATGGCTCCAGTATGGTGCCAGGTACACTCACAGACTTAGCAGTATGAAGAGGGGAGTGACTTACCATGTCCACTGGGCAGCCCATGAGCTAGCTGCGGAGGATTTTAGGATGAAGAAGCTCATGTTTATGGGTGGCAGTAAGGAAATGCGTCATATTATGCATGGCTTGTGGGAAGTATGTGCGGTACATACACCTACTAAATTCAGCAAAGGCAGGACCCTATGAAAGTCGCGACATGTACAAGGCTTGAATACGTGCACATCATTCAACGTAATTCCTGGCCGCAGGATCAGATCTATTTGCCTAAGATATAATGTAGGTTTGATTTTTCCTATGCTACAGTTGTATTCTTTTCTTCAGCCATTTAAATATCACAAAAGGATCCAACAATCAAGTGATTTGCTCCAGAATAATTTTTTTTAAACTTGTTACCTTTCACTGTTGGATGGCCAAGGTGTACAATGAGGCCATGCTTCCAAGATTTCCTATGGAAACCATAGGCAGCAGCAGTTTTTTGGTGGATTTTGGGATGGGGAGGCTTTCTGAAAAGCAGTTGTGACTGATGTGGTATCTCTCCAAGAGCTGTGGCTTTAAGCCAGCCATTGAAAGTGCCACGGGGTGATAACACTGACAATGAAGACTGAGACTCTTTGGGAGCCGGTTTGTTGCCAGTACTCCCAGAACCCAGTCCTCGAGCTCCACACGCAAATTGCATTTGCTCACATAAAAACGTTCATTGATGTGGGTATGGAAAAGGTTTGATCCCTGGTGGTGCAAAAACACGATCTCGGACTGACCCAAGCATATGAGCCAAGGCGCAGTTTTTCTACCAGGCAACCTGGCGTTTGCTTCCCCGCAGTTACAGGCAACTCCGCTCCTGCTCGGTTTTCCTCCAGATTCCAGCGTGCCCGGTGGGACAGGAGGGCGCTGAAGCCTGCGTGCCCCTCCAGGGACGCCCGGCCCCGCGCAGAGCAGCGGCAGATTTGCGACCGCTTCGGGTGTCAGTGGCTTCCACTGCGCTGCGAGGGGCTCTGCGGCGGCACCCCGCGGGGCTGGCATCACGGATGTGCTCGGCCCCGGTCAATCCCCCCGCGTTCAGCCGTGATTTCATGCGGAAAGCACTTCCCCGGGGCGGGCTGGGGGGGCCGAGCCTCTCCCCGCCCCCGGCCGCCTCTCCCGCCGCCCGGGCACCCCCGCTCCCGCGGCCCCCCGGGACGCCCCCAGCCGCGCCGGGCGCCCCCAGCGCTAACCGCATCCCCCCGCAGGGGACCCCGGGCCCGGCTCCGCGGCCCCGCCCGCCTCCCCCCGCCGCCCCGCGGGACAGCGCTGTCGGCGGCAACAAAGCCTCCCGCCCGCTCCGCTCCCCTCGCCTCACCTCACCCCTCCGCTCCGCTCGGCCGCGGTCGTTCCACGGCAGCCGCGGGGGTGATGGAGACGGGGAAGGACCCAGGTGCCGCCTCTCGGCTGCCGCCCCCCGCCACTCCCCGCCGGTGCAGGCAGGGCTCCGGCAGCGGCCCGGCTCCCGCCGCCCCGCCCTTCCACCGGCCAGCGGCCGGGGCCGGGAGGAGGCAGGGGGCGGCCCCGCCGCACGCCCCGCTCCCCGGCCGCCCGGCGGCGCGCTCCCGCAGGCGGCACTCACCCGCCCCGCCGCGCCGCGCCGCGCCTCCCCCCGCCGCGGCGGAGGCCTGCTGCGTCACAATGCCGCCGCGCTCCGCGGTCTCGGGGCGCGGGGGGCGACGCCACGTGACCGGCGGCGCAGGGAGGGGGGACGGGGACCGGCGGCGCCCCCCACACCACCACCACCCCCCGCCGGGGGGAGGCGCCCCGCGAAGGCGTGGGGGGCGGCGGGGGGCGGGACGGCCGGGGCGCGGAGGCGGCGCTGCCCCGCCGGGGGTCCCGGGCACTGGGTGCCCGCCGCCCCCCCGACCCCCCGACGCGCGTTCTGCGCACGTGTGCGGCCGTGCCCGCGCCCGCGGGGAGCGCGGCGCCCTCGTGCCAGGCGATACAGCGTGTGGCGCGGCGCTGCGCTAAAAATACCTGAAAACAGCGAGTCCGGGCCGCTCACATCTGTTTGGAATAAAAACTTGGTGGGTTTGGGGTGGCGGCTGTTCTGCGGGGTTTTTTTTTTTTTTTTGGTCCGCTGTAAAACCTGGAGAGCGCCGCCGCGGCCCGCCCGCTGGCGCGGATGGGGCCGGGGCACCCCCCCCTCCCCATCCCCCCCCCCCCCCCCCCCCCCCCCCCAGCACCTCCCCGCGGGCGGGTCTCGGCCCGCAGCCTCCTTCCCCGCGGGGTGCGGGGGCGAGCGGAGCAGCGGCGGCGCCCCCGCACCAAGCCGCCCGGTGCGCCCGCCAGCAGCCCAGGCGCGGCGGGGGCTGCCGGGGGGGCCACCCCGACAGGTCGCCCCGCGGGTGGCGGGTGGTGGGGGGCGGTGGGGGACGCGCAGGACAGGGAGCCTGCTGTCTGCTTTTCCTCGTTGTGACTTGGCCTGTTCTGTGCCGTGCTTTCGCAGCATTATCGGGGACCTTTATTTTTTTCTGCTTTTTTTTTTTTCCCCCACCCAGCACTGTTCATAGGCAGTTTCCATGCTGTCTCTTAAATGTATCACCCTGCCACCTCCCCTGGCTTTAGTGAGCTTTTCACATCTCAAACACAGAGCTTCTCAGATTTTACTTTCTCTGATGAGCAAACACCGCAAAATCCCGAAAGATGCCGTCTAGGACATTTAAATGAATTTATGCTAGTTGGGCATTTTGGAAAACTATTGCCCGCGGAACACGTGAGGCACACGCAGCAGCACCGCAAGTATGCCCGCATCAGTCAGCACGGAGCAGCGCTCCAGATGAGGATCTCTGGAAACAGGGAAAACAGTTCAGCTTCCCCACTCAGTGAGTCTTTGTCCTTCCTATAGGGATTTCTAGTGAAAGTGCTAGTGGGAGTGTGGCTACTGGGCATAAAGAAAACTCGTTTAAAATAACTCGCTTAATCCTGAGACACAGTCATCAGACAGCAACAGCCTCAAGAAGCTTTTCAGCTGAACCCAGTGATCAGGAGGTGGAAGGAAGTGCAGTCCTCCGTGATGTGTCCCTTGAGCTATCTGGGTGCCACAGCATCATGCATTTTCAAATATTTTGCAGCTCATTTGACATACTTGCCCAGAAGTGGAAAGCTGTTATATTTCTTTCTTCTTAAATTGTATTTTTAAGATGTGTAGAAAACAAACTTGAATACGAATTACAGTGAATTCTAATATTCATGTGCAAGGCCAACTACAAGGAGCAATACCATCTTAACCACCTTAAAAAAGTCTCTGCTGATTGAGGGGGGGAGAAGGTTTACTTTGGAAACACCTTTTGCTTTTATGCCATTTGCTTTTATGAAAGGGCATATTTGGACACTGCACATTTCACACTTGTACATACACGGAAATTAAGTAACCATTTGGGGTATTTGTAATGCATTTGATTAGGTGGTTTTCTACAGGAATGTTGGTCAGCTGTGTGTGATTAAATGGTTTGAAAGGAATGCAGGTCAGCTCCAGAACACAATGTCATATTCCTATATGGCCTTCTTGACGAACAGTGTTGATGAAAAACCAAAACCAAAAAAAATCTTACTTTAATTTAGAGGCTATAAATACCATCCATATGCAAATACAGCTTGTAAGATAAAAGCTTGCCAAGTGTCTTTGTATGTGTTATATATGATAGTATCTCAATTAGAGCTGATAACCCTGTTTATATATCTACTTCTGAACTCATTGCTGGGAATATTTTTTGAATAAGAAGTGCTGATCAAGCTATATGGCTGTACAAAATCTGAATTATGATATACAACTTTCAGTTCCTGTAAGAATTTTACCATGAATTTTTACTGCCAGCTACATGGCACCATCATTATTTTTTGGCTAAAATAGAATCATTTAATGATATCTCTCTTCTTATCCTGTGAGCAGATAGAAATAGAAACAAATTCCCATGTTGCATATTGTTTTCCTAGCACGTTTCTCTAGGATCATTTCAGGGTTTCTTGAACCTCAGTTTTCCTACCTGATGAAGATGGGTCTGGTATTTGCATCAGAATTGCATGGCTGATGGTTGGATGGACATGGGAAAAGATAGGTCTTCTGTGAGCTAGCAGCACTTCCAAACAGAATTCTGTGGCCTCCTCCAAGGACCCATGGCAGTCATTAGCAATCACAGCAACCATCAATGATCACATCTGTGGATGTTAATGAATATGAGAGAAAACCCTCCATGACTTTTGAAACTCCTCTAAGAGCTGACCTTGAGAGAGATTTGAAAGTGTTGTGCTTGATAATACTGCTCATGAAGACATGACCACATTGACCACATTTTAGTTAAGGCACTAAGCCCATGGAGATATGTCCTGCAGCAGCTTTTCTATTCCTGTACAGGACCAGCTCTTGTGCCTCCCTGTTTGTTCCTGGAAATGCGGAGCAGTCCTGCAACAGAAAAGGTGGATAGGAACAGAAAGGAAGCAGCAGGACCCAGAAAGGGATGAGTTCAGTAAGATACAGTATGTTGCCTTTTTTTTTTTTTTTTTCAGAGCAGCAAGGCTGGGAGTCAGTGTTCTGCTGTACAGGTAACTTAAACAGTTGGTAACACTGCAGAGTTTTTGAAGTGCTTCATACATAACAGCAGCCTGTGGACTTCCAGATGGTGACCTAGGACTGCTGCTGTGTGATATCTCCACCAAGGAACACCACCAACGGTATCATATTAAGCAAAACCTAGCAATTAGAGAGTAATTATATCTCCTGAAGTAACAAAGAGCAAGCTGTAACTTGGTCATGTGATGATCCATGATAACTCACAGTCATTTGAAGCAGTTATCAGGGCACTTCGATGCTCTCCTTAAAAAATAAATACATAAATCCCATTCACCTTTGAGGACCAGTAAGAATAACTACCATTTTTAGAGCATGACAGAATGTATGCACTCATTTCAAAAGAGTGAGCCCAAACAAAGTTCGTTGTTCCTATCTTCATCTTCAGATTCTGAATGGAGATAAATGGGACATAGGCCAAGTCAGCCTTGCATCTGACTCTCAAAACTCATCATTCTTAGTTTTTTCTACCGTCAGTTTGCCCTACAATATATCAAATATCTTACTTAATTTGGAAAAACGTTTCCATTCTGAGAAGCAGATATAGCAAATATAGGCATAATTCTGTTTGACCAAGAGAACAATGACAACGTTGCACAGACTGATAAGAGGCACTGACTGACTGCTTTGCTTTTGCTTTGGTTACAACGAACAGTACCAGACATGGGCTGACAAATAAGTCTACCATCTTAGATTCATGAAGCTGTTATATCTGAAGGAACTGTAGGACTGTGTACCTGGGACTGCAATAAAAAAGAATTGTTTTTCTGCAGTGTTTTTGTACTGGTTTCAATGTTTATGAAGTCTGAACCTGATCCGTTAGCCCACAATGGGCCTATCTGCTGCCAAAAAAAATTTCAGAAAGCAAGAGGTTGCCTTGAAAAGGATGCAGATTGAATCCTCATCCGCAAGAAGACATGGAATTATGAAAACATGAATAATTAGTTAAAAAACATCTCTCAGCACATACAGCTTTGTTTCTGGGATTGTGCAGAAAGATATTTTCTGCGATCTTAAGAGGCCATCTACTTGGCAACTAGCATGAGGGGAGAGGAGTCTCACGTCTGGGCTTTGTTAAATGCTTATTGATTTGATCTGTTATATTGGGTGAATCACACACAGTATTTCACAATGTGGCATCCAAGGTCCTGCTCACATTCAGGAAAACTGTGCAGAAGAAGTGCACGTAGTATGTATGGTTGGAAAGCTAGTACATGGTATTACTGGATCAAAAGGTCAGGAACAATTACCATAATCAGCTACTCTAGCTTCTGGCATAAAGCCCCATAATTCCTGGTTGAACTAAAGAATGTTTTTTCAGAAAGTGATCTAATCCTGATCACTACACTCCCAACAACACTGTTGTAACAGGTAATTAGCTTCACTGTTAAATTATGTATGCTTGGTCCAGCTTCTCATGCAGCTATTTGAGTTTTGAAATTCTGACACTGGCTTTAGTTTTGCCTTTGCCTACTGTAAATAAGCAGCTGTCCATTCTCATAGATTTTCTTACCATCCATTTATTTCCAGTATACTTTTAAGCCTCCTTTCAAAAGTTTATTTGGGTAGATGCTAAAGGATTTATTGGAATTCCCTGAGATTTTGACAATAATACAAGCCCACAACTTCGAATTTGTGAATATTTGACATCATGGATATTAATTCTGAAAATTAATCTTGGCAAATTGGAAACCTTTCAAGTGTAGTCCTTAAAACAAATTACAGATGGTAACACATCTTTTTTTTTTCTATCTGTTATTCCTCTGCTATATGTACAAAGACCACCTTTGTGTATGGCCACATAAGTTGCCGCAAGATAAGAAGAACTTTGAAGTAGCAGATTACATCCTCTGCTCCATAACCGCTCTGGTGTAGCCCCTTCTCCCTCCTGTGCTGAAGTCAGATCACTTGCTGGGGGAAGGAGCTCTTGTTAAGGGGCAAGTGAACTTGCACTCATCAGGAGGCGAGAGCGTGCACAGAAGCAGATCCCACAAAGTAGCTGAACCCCGCTGGTTCCTGCATTAGCTTATGGCATTATAGCTTGCTTGTGGGATTACTCAGTTACTGTTTTATACTGGGAATACACTTGCAGTTGGCTGTCCAGAATTACACTCCACTTTTGTCCCATCCTGTATGTGTGACCTGCATTCTTTGATGTGACCTCATTAGACAGGAAAAACAAAGCAAAGAGGAAGAGTTGCGGTTTTTATATGATTACAGTATAAATATGTTGTATGATGCCAATTCAGAGATAAGATAAACAGTCAAGAGTCTTGGAGTTTTGAGTCCAATGTCGATTTACACATATCCTTTTCAATTCAGTAGGTGTATGAATGAGTCATTAGAGGAAATCCTGACTGGGCAACACATTACATTGGATTAAGACCAAACATTATGTTTCACTTGAGCCTTAAGCAAAATCTGTACCACCATAAACTTATTGTAAGAGCTAGAAGTGAATTCTAATCACAGCAACCCTATGAATTAATGAAAAACTTTATAATTATAACTGATACTTCACTACTAATTCAACTGTTTTGAAGATACCCCCATTAATAATGTTAGAAATCTTAAATCTATGCTTACTGTCAATCTCTTGGCAGAAGGCTCCATCTCCTGAACTAGTTCAAAGCAAGACATTTCAAACAATCTTTAAGTAACTGCTAAAATGATGATATGAAAAAAACAGTCTGGAGGAATCTCTGGAAAACAGCTGACTGTGTAGCGAAGGCCTAAAAGGAAGGCAAAGACTTCCAGACCACTTTGTAATAAATCTTTACATGACAAAGGAGGACTATTTCTTATTAAAAAATTAGGGTGCAAAAGCTTCAACTTTGGCAGTTGACCAAATGCCTGTGTTGGGGCCTGGTACTTCTCTGCTGAAATGAGGAGTCCAACAATAATTCTCGGCAGAGGCAACTCGGGGGCCACAGAGACAAAATGAGGAGTTCCTGAGCAGTTAAGAGAGGTGGCTGGTTTCTGTTTTCTTGTCCTGTTGGATCTCAGACAACACATGCAGACACACAGATGCACACAGACACAGACATCTGTCTGCTTATCTATCTATATGAAATGAACTTGTCACAGTGATAGCCAAAACTAGCCCTGATAATCAGTCCTTGGAAGAAAACACCAGTTCTTTAACCTTCTTAATTCTCTGTGAATCACTTAGAAGACAGGATTAATCTGTTGGGTTAGCTCAACAGATGAGAGTGCAAAGTGGTCTGTTTTGCTTCTTAGGAAAGTGCAGGTGCTAACAGTGGCCACACTGCACAGTTACAGACCACTCTCGTTGTGATGCCTTCTCAAAAAACCTCTTAAAATACTCCAATCCAGACCAAAGGCACTACTTTGCGTAAAATTAATAACAGAGCTTCAATATATTGAGACAGATGACATCAAATGAATCTGGCAGTTGCACAGAAGTTAGGCACAGGCATTTTATTGATGGGTGTCAACAGGAGGCTACGGCCACGCTCGCGATCGGTGCTGCTTTGTTCTCAAAGCAGCTACTTCACCTGTAGCATCAGAGAAAAGGGAGACTCATTTTTGTGAGCAGGTGTTGAGAGATTTCACCTTCTCAGTGGCTGGCAAGACATTTCTGAATACTGAAGTTCACATAAGAAAATAAATTCCTGTTCACATGACCCATTACTTGGCAAATCTGTCTTCACCAGAGCTTACTAAAACTACCTCCTTAAACTTCTAAGAACTGAAACAGTAATTAAGAATGAAGAAAAGCACAGTAGGATCGTGCCTTCATTTACCATAATTAACATCTTGAAAAAGATTTTCATGTGGTATTATACATTCCTAGTGGATAAAGCAAATTGTTTTGTGAACCTTCAAACAGACTTAACCTGGCTGCTAGATGACTGTATAGGGAAAGCCTGTTTTTCTTACCCATGTACAGAGGCAGTTACAAACAAGCTTATTTCAGGCAGCATTTTCCTTTGACTCTGCTATGTTGTATTTCACTGTTGTTTTCTTCCACTACTGTAATTATTTATCTGTTTGCCATCTCTGATGTCTAGCGCATGGCTATTTAAAGTACTGTGAACAAAAGACAACACAATTTATGTTCTTTTTTCTACAACTCTGCTGTTGCTACTGAGTAGTATATACGCCTATTTGTCTGCAATAAATCATTTGTAAAAGAGTCACAATTATAAAGGCGTGCTGGATTGTGGTACTCTTTGTAAATATCCTTGACAAGCAGATAAGGACTGTGGGCAAAACAGACCAAAACCTAATTAAGAAACAACATGTTGTTGTTCCCCATAAGGAAGAAAGCACATTTTCAAAGCAAAAGCTGAACTGAAGTCTCCCTCTGAACTCGGAATACCAGTTCTCCTGACATGGTCAATGATACAGGATTTAATTCCTCCCTCTCCCAGCATCCAAACATACAATTACGAACCAGCAATAACACAATTCGGTAATTATCATTTGAAGTCATCATTTAGTTGTTCTGATACCAAATAGGGTTTCTGCCAAAGAAAACTTTGTTAGTTATTCAAATAGCATTGCATTAAGCATTCAAAAGGCTTTGAAAACTCAAAACAGCAGACAAATCCCATGGGATTCACAGCTCATATTGTCAAGCCATCCTCTGTCCTGTGATCATCACTGTGATTTACAAAAATAAAACCAGAAAAAAACCCTAAAAACCAGCACGGGCCAAAAAACCAGCTGTTCTAAATTGTCGTAGCTTTTTGCAGTCAAGGAAGAGTGATGCCGATTTACACCCATAGAGATTCCAGCTCTGCTCTTTCATTTTCTTCCTTCCAATATGTCAGTATAGATCATAATAGTAGCCACTGATAGCACATCTTACTTAGTATTCATATTTTCTTTGTATTTGTCCTCTCAGTATTGTGTACTACACTGGAGTTACTCTTTTTTCTCCAGACGTTTCCTTTTCTCCTCCTCTTTCTTTTGTGTCTTTTCCCTTGAGATATTATTGTTATTCGAATGGCAAAGAAACAGGTTCCAATTTTTTTCTCCAGAAGAAAACAGATTTGAATCTCTCTTGGCAGCATGTTCTCCACCCATGGGCCACAACGGAAGTACCAGCCTCTGCTCTTAGTGACAACTCCATTGTTCTAGAAATTTGTTGTTATTGTGGTGTGCCTGCATAATAAGGATAACTCCAGAGTCCTTAGCCTGTTGGGAACTTGGAAAATTAAGATGTGAAATTATATCTTCTCACGTTCTTCTGGTCTCTTTGCCATATGACAGGATTACAAAGTGGCTTGAAACTTGTCAGCTGCCGGAACAGAATTTCCTGATTTCCAAGGAAGCTTTATGTCAACATCTAGCTGGTTTTTTACATAGTCCTCCCCATGTAAGAACTGGAAGCTGCATAATGAAGGCATGACTGCATGGGGATGCACTAACCTGGCAGATGGTTCCTGTGGAGCTGCTAGCAGCTGGTGTAGTTTAGAAACGCCTTTTTGGTCACTTTAACTGTTTGGGACCTGGCACTGGACCAGCATGAGGATCAAGCTATTCAGCCCTTCTCCTCCCAGACCCCTTTATGTGATTGCCAAGACCCAACTGAATGCCTCAAGAGAATCTGCATTAAGAATTCGGAGTTTAACCCAGAAACCTACTGGATCAGATGCTGTATCTGTACTATCAGAATGTGTACAGCTATGGACTGTCACATCCTTCACCCTGTAGGAAATTATTCTGGACCAGTTATGTTACATTGCAATAATGAAGCCTGAAGGCTCCAAGCTCATTGATCTTCCCAGCCAAACTTCCATCTGCCAAAACAGGCTGTCTCCCAGCCAGCGAGAAAACCCAAGGTACTTTTGCCAGCTATTGCATTTTGGGTATCTAGCAATGGTGAAGCATGAAAAGGCCAAATTCAGAACCAGACCTAAATGTGTGAGGTCAGTTATTTCACTTAAGTATGATACCAGCAAAATTAAAATGTAAGTCAACGTTCAAGCACTGGAGATCATGGAGGTAATTATGAATTAGCTAAGAAGAATCTGTGAATTTTAAGGGTAAAATAGAAAAAACAAGAGTAATTGTGATCTGCGACTGATAGGTGCATCTTCCTTTGAAGCCACCCCATTCAAGGAAAGCAGGGGAATTTGCAGTCTTAGCACCTGTCGAGATTAAACACCCTGACTTCACAAAATTTTTCCAAACATAGGGCTGAAAATGAAGATGGAGAGAATCCTGAAAGCAGCAGAGGAAGGCACAATGAATAGGGAAAAATAGGAAATGTTCAGGAGAGAGATTATGCTGGGTCTAGTGTTAGTGGGCCAGAACTTGACTACACTGCGTAAGAAGGCTGGAAGTACAGTCAGCAGATCCAGCGAGAAAATAGGTCAGGGTAGTGTTAACTGCAAGAGAAATACTTTCATGGAATTTCAGGACATATGGAGTAATTAGAAGATGTACTGTTCTTTTGTTGGCAAGATCAGGCAATAGTGCCCATGTAGGTGTCCAACTGATGTTTATAAGGTAGAGGAATTCTTCCATGTATTCTTTTTGTGTGTCTTTTTACATGAAAAACTGATGTTGTAACCATCTATTCTGATATTGCATAGAAATAGCACATGTCCCTGGACTGCTGGATGGCTTTTCAATGCCTTATTGACAAAGAAAAAAGTAAAACAGTTCATGCAGTTGAATATGAAGTAATCCTGACCTAGCACTGAGATGCCTGTTCTCTGGCATTGTTCTTCCCCTTGCCAAACGTTTTCTCAGCCAGCTGCTATTTTAGATTTAATATGCTTGACTTGGCATATCCCTTCTGTTTGCTCTATATGCTTCTTTTTTTTCAGTCCGTGTTATTCTTCCATATGTAACACTAACCAGGGATAAACAACAAGAAAAGAACCTCAACAAGAGTATCGTCAGGAAAAAGCAAACAAAATAACCTCATCTGATCCTAAATGCTGTATGTAACTACGCAGGTAGTTGTTGTCCAAATGAAATGAAAATTTACTTGCCACATCTAATTTCCCTGTGGCAGATGTGATCTCTTCATCACTCATCTTCTCTCTCCTACTGTTTTAGCAACTTGCTTTTGAATTATCAATTGCGGTAACCTGCATTTCCATACTTCCACTTCATATCTATCCTTAAATTTCCCTCATGGTCAGCATCATGACACCATGACAAGTAATGACTATGTACCCATTCTGACTGCAGAATGGCTTAAGCTAAATGTGCTAGGGATGCATAGAGTGTTTGGTGAACATGCTGCAGTGGAATTAATTTAACTTCTAACCTGCTTCAACTATTCCACCAGCTATCCCACCAACAACAGACAAGGTAAATTCATCATATTTCTAAATACTTACGTCCATTGGAAAGCATTGTGTATTACCACCATTTCTCTCCGAGTTAAGGGCAAACTAGATTTCCAGTGTAAGTAGTCAGGAATACAGAAAGTATTACTTATATTGTAAACGTCACGATACACTGAAAAAATACCCCATTACTTAAGTGAATGAAGGTTTAAGGTCAGAGTTATGTTGGTTAAGAAACTTCACTGTTTTTAAGATTTCAAGGAAAAAGTAAGTAGACAAAAATAATATAAAGTTTCTTTGAGTTCCCTTCATCTGCAATTGGTAAATTTTAGTTCACCATTTCTGGGTATTTTCATGCTCGAAGGTAATGGAAGGGGTTTTTGTGTTTTGGTTTGTTTGGGTTTTTGTGGTTTTGTGGTTTTGTTTGTATTTTTTTTTTTTGTGTGTGTGTGTGTAGCACAGCTTCATCTTCAATGAAGTAGGGACCAATTCAGCCTCTCCAGGACCACCTGGTAATAATTTTATGTTGTTAATTGTTGTTTGCTTTGTAATTTTAACACATCTCTCAGGGTAAATT
This sequence comes from Falco rusticolus, assembly GCF_015220075.1. Lineage (NCBI taxonomy): Eukaryota > Metazoa > Chordata > Aves > Falconiformes > Falconidae > Falco > Falco rusticolus. The sequence continues at coordinate 20,464,025 of NC_051210.1, read as the reverse complement.
GCACACTATCACTAAATCAATGAAAACAAGTAGGTAAACTAAGTTAAGGCAATTCTTTTCAGTGTGCTTTTTTTTTAAAAAAAAAGATGTATAGGGCTCAAACTGGGTTGTCAAAGTGCTGCAAGCTCCCATGCAGAACATAATTCTGGCTCTACTGAAAAAAAAAAAAAAACCCCGACAAAATTTCCATTGGCTTCACTAGGCTTGAACTATGCTGTGTTTCCATATTGCAAAAGCCGACTCATTTGCCCCTTAACCTATGTTTGATTTTTGCATATCCTGTGACATATACACATCAAGTTCAGATCTTTTTGAGGGACTCAGAGAGTGCAACAACTGCTAAAATAGGAAATCTTTTATTTGAGGCAATTCTATACTTCTGAAATTAAGCTGTTGTCACTGTTTAAAATAACAAGATACGTTCCGGTTTTTAGGAATGGTATTGGCTGCAGATTAGTCCTGAAGTATCAGATCCCTCACTTCTGTGAGACAAACAGTTTTAAAAACAATGTTTTATTTTAGGGTGGAATACACCTAGGCTCTCATTTGTTTTTTAAGATACAGGGAGGACATTATGTGGTAGGACAGAAATGCAACTAATTGATGGAAATAAACACTTATTTATTCCACTTAGCTGTCGCTCTTAAAACCAAGGAATAAGTTCATCACCATTGTATTTTTTTGTTCACAAGATTTTGATGCTGTTCCGCATTTCAATGTATGTAACACAGCCTACAATCTCACACAACTACAGTTACAAATATCTATGTGCCTTCTTTAGCCAAAGAAAATTGTTTAAAACATATATATTTATGAAGTTTAAAAGAGATAAAATAATAGGTGAATGTTAGCTCAAAGAGATGAGTGTTTGAGAAATGCTGACAGATTTTGAGCCACAGAAGTATTAGGGAGCACTGCCATGGTAATAGTATAAGCTGTGCTAACAGAGTCTGTAATAGGATCAAGCTGGATAAACCTTTCCCCTTATGCATGAAAGAACACCTTTATAAGTCAGTGTTTTTCTCAGTTATAATCCTGGAAGTCCAATTCGTGAAAAGTTTATCATATAAGATTTTCACTCAAGGAGACTAGCAGAGTCTGAAAACTAGGGCAGGAGTTAGATCTATCACTTCATGTTTGAACATGCAAGTAAATTAATTTGGATTAGAGAGAAATTTTTGTGGTAAATAAAGGACAGAATGTCAGACCAAGCTTTTCTTCTGCTGCAATGAATTTTCCTTGTACATAAGAAGAGCAAACTCAAGTACATTTTCTCTGTGATAAGCTGAAATATTTGAAGACCCTAATGGTTGGATGTATAGCACATATTACTATTGGGTGTGATGAGAAATGGCAAAGGAACACAACTACCTCCTCCCCAAGCTCCCCCCTGAAATGCTGATATCCCTGAGTGTATTAAGGTGTTGCAAGTGCAGCAGAACTTACATACTTTCTGATCAACGGTAACAACAACAGCAAACTGGTATGGCTTTGGAAAACAAAAGTACAATGATGGAAAGTTCACTTGTCCTTCGTCATCAGTTCATATCCAGTAACTCTACCCAAAAGTCAGTCCTCTCTTTTACTGTATTTTCAATTAAATTTGATTCAAAGTGAGATCCATGAAGTACACAATCCCACCTAGGTTATTATAGCCTAGAGAAGTAAGGTGCTCTGTTCATAGGATGGTAGAGAGGACTGAAAGGATAACCAGCCAAAATAAGCAGGCCATGAGCAAAATGGGTAGTAAAATGAAGAGAAAGATACCAAATAAGAAATGCATTATAGAAGAACTGACACCAAGGTTGAACAGCATGGAGACAAAACTATCCACACTACTGTTTGGCATGTGGTGTATGTCTAGATTGAGGCATGGAGGTTTATTCTCTGCTCTGTTACCCAGCTTTTCTTCATGCCTGTAACTGGAACGAGTAAGGCTCTTCCATATTTTAGAACCTAAAGCTCTTTGCTTCTAGAAGTCTTTGACAACATGTTTTCTTTGTAACTTAAGCCTCTTCTGCTACTTCCCCATTTACAGCTGCAGATTTAATGTGATCTTATTTGGTTGGGGTTTTTTTCCCCTGTAAAGACTTTATACCCATAAAGATGATGAAGTTTGTCTTTGCTGCTGCTGGACGGTCTCCATTATTTATTTATAACAAATAACCATCAAATTAACTCTTTTTGCTAGTGTGAATTTCCCATTAAAAACCCTATGTGAAGGTGCCCATTGTTCAGGCAGTAACTAACATGACATGGTTTGTAAGAAGATACTACAGCCAACAGTTTAGCTGTGAATTGTGTGCTGTAAAGACTGCTGTAAACATTTGACAGTCACAGTCACAGTTACACGATCAGTCCCTTCTTCTGTATTCACAGAGAGGGCTGAGCATTTAAGTGAGATAAAACAGAGGTAAGAAGTACCAGAAAGAATACAATATGCTTTTCCTTTGCCTTTTCTGCAGGTGTGCTATATGTTGCCTGATGATGTGGTTACCAGAATCAAAGGCATCTTTCTGCCTCTTCACTGAGACAGAAAGACAAGAATCACCAAAAACTAGATTAACAAAAAAAATATAGAGAAAAAAAGTAAATTAACTTTTCTCTTGTCACATTCATGAAAATGGGTACCTTTTACTGAAAGTGTTTGGCCATTTTTGAGTGAAGTACTCACCAATTTATGTGTCTCTTGATTTGCCTTCTCAGTACTGTGCCTCTGGCCAGAGGCTGGCGTAAACTGCCCTCCTACTCCTATGCAGGTTAGCATACAGCTCCTTCACTGAAACTTTCTGCTCCTTCTACTGCTTATTTTCCTTAAAATACTGTGTCTATGTATGTATGAATGTCCAAATTATTTAAAGCAGTGATTGCTTAAGATTTGGCAAACCTAAAAAACTCTTCATGTCCTCCTCTCAAACTCACTTCCAACCTAAATTATTCTCTGTAAACCCTTTCCAATATTCAAATGGCTTCTATCCTTTCTTACTCCTGAGAAAAACTGTGGTGGAACAGTTGCAATTTCTTAACATTAGAAGTACCAAATGAATGGCAAAATTAGGTCTAAATTTCTGAGTTGGGCTCTAAAAGCATGCCTGTATGAGAGGCTGCAAGGAGACCAATGCTTGCTCTGGTTGTCTGGATAGCTGAAGCTATACGGTGCTTTAGCATGGCAGTGAGCCTGAGATAATATGTTTGCCTTTCAGGAGAACTCTCAGCAGGCCCTATTGAATTAGCTACAGCATTTGACTACCACTGCTAAAATCACTTGCACACTGGAACAGACCCATCACCCTCTAGCTTGGCGCACAAGCAGTGGGGTTTGCAACTGTGTAAGAAGACACAGTTCTAGCTTCCTTTCTAATAAGTGTTATGAGCATCGTCCATTTTGTAGTGGTTTAACCCCAGCCGGCAAACCAAGCACAACGCAGTTACTTGCTCACTCCCCCTCACCCAGAGGGGTGGGGAAGACAATCAGAAAGGAACGTAAAACTCGAGGGTTGAGATAAGTAAAGCAAAAGCTGCACACGCAAGCAAAGCAAAACAAGGAATTCATTCACTACATTCACTACTTCCCATGGGCAGGCAGGTCCTTCTTTCTTTTTCCCCCTGTTTATATACTCAGCATGACGTCCCATGGTATGGAGTATCCCTTTGGCTAGTTCAGGTCAGCTGTCCTGGCTGTGTCCCTTCCCCATGTCCTGTGTCCCTCCAGCCCTCTCATTGGCAGGGCCCAAGAAACTGAAAAGTCCTTGACTGAGTATAAACATCACCCAGCAACAATGCGAACCATCAGTGTCCTACCAACATTGTTCTCACATTAGAGCCAAAACACAGCACCACACTAGCTACTAAGAAGAAAACTAACTCTACTCCAGCTGAACCCAGGACACATTTCCAGCTGCTACTTTTAGCACACTGAGTCATGGCATTTTAACCTTATAGTAAACACTAATTAAAACTGATTATGCAATTTTGTTACCATTTTTCTTGTCATAATATTTGGTAAGGACAAATTCTCACACCAAAACACAAAATACTTTGAAGGAGTCAGAGTTTTGACTAATGTAATTTCACGAATTATGAGGACCACGATGAAGAAAGTGGTGAAAAAGCATAATAGCAACTGATCCAGCTAGTACCTACCTCTTTCTGAAATGGCAATCCTGACATCTTCTTTCATTATTTAGGACTGACATTAAGAATTCAGATGTAACACTTGAACCTGAACTTCTCAGATTATGCATTCTTGACACTGGGTTGCCTTGTCAGCTCAATTTTCTGTCATTGCCACCATAATCAGTCCCAGGAATTCCAGTTCTGAATATGTCGTTGCTGAAGTAAGTGGGTCAACAGATGCAATGAAAATAACATTTCCTAAATTCTTTAAAGAAAGCACGTTTGGCCAATCCCTGTGACTCCTTTTCTTTATATAGCTTGATTAAATACAAGAATTGATACCATTGTACAACAACACCAGTCTGATGAAAAATTACAAGTTCCTTTTGTTGCCACAAATTTTCGTGGGTTTTGCATGAATCTTGATTTAAAAGAAGCCCAAACGGGTTTCACTTCTTAATGTTCAATATACTACTGAAGAATTGATTACTTAAAAAAAACCCTGATTTGAGCTGACTTGTAAATCATAACAATAGCAACAAAATCAGTCACGAGTTTATTCATATAAGGCAGAATTCCCAGTTTTACTCTTTAAGGTCTATTTTGAGTGCTAGTCCTCTGGGCATAGGTGATGGGTACATTTCAGTGTTGCGTGAGTGGCTGAGCAAATACATCAAATGAACTGTAAACACAAAGGCCCCGTTCTCGGCTGGCTAGTCTCTGCTAAAGACTTCTCACATGGCACAGGTAAGGTAATCAGTGTCTGGGCTTTTCTGATGCTTGCAAAGGTGGCAAGGCATTCATTCTACCGAGAGAGGACTTGTACAGCAAGGCAGTGTCTGTAAGCTATTCCTGATCTTTTAAAAGTTACTTTGTTGAGCTCTTGCTTGATCTGCAGACACCAGTGTTGTAAAGTGGACAACCCCTGCCAGTAGGTGTATTGTATAAAAAAACCTGACCAGCATCAGCTTGGGTTAGATAGAGTCAGGGATGCTTCAGGGCTGTGGATTCTGAAGGAAAGGAAACATTCGGATTCAAGCTGCATCCAGAAAAAACACACTCTGTTTGAATTCCCAGGGCAAGGGGACATGGGGGGAAACCATGACCTTCTGCTTTGCCTGCTTTTGTACAACCTAAATTCAATCTATAAGAAGGAATGAAACAGTCAGCATTTCAGAAGCTTACCAAATAAATTACTAGTGCCATGTCTATTTGTAATTATAGGTCAGTTCTTAATACTGTTGCAAACCACACATTCCAAGGCTTCACAAGCACTTAAAAGCATATTTTAATCTCTTTGGATAAAAGAAGCTGCCATTGGCAACGATAAAAGAAATGCAGACTAAATCCCTTAGTTCTTACTACAAAATGATGCTTTTCACTGTTTTTAAAAAACCTCCCCCACCACACAAGCTGTATGCCCTCACATACCACCCATACTAAGCTATTTCTTGTGACAGTTTCAGCTACTTTATGGAAAAATTTGGTGACATGTTGTATCACAGCACCACACTGACAGCACTCTCATGACATCGTGTCTGGAGAGTCTGATAATAATATCAGAGCCAATGCCTCACAAAAGGCACTCACTGCTAATGGGTCCACAGATGTATCCAATCCAAAGAGGCTACAGGCAGGACACGGTATCAGTAGCAGGGGCTTTGTTTCTTATAAATATAACTGATCCTTCCGGATTTTGGAAGCTGTACAAGGACAATAAGTGTTGTTTTTGTTTTACTGTACATGCTATGCTCAAAACTAAGGAAAAGCTACATAAATTAAAGTTGTCTCTTTTAAACCTAAAAAGGCAAAACCATATCCTTAATTCACCCTGGCCTGGCTGGGTATTTCAGTATTTACACTATATAAAATTACACCCTAACTGAGATACTTTTAATGCCAATCATTCTGGTACTTGCATGTGGAATATCTACAGTGCCTGGTTATATCAGGGCAAGTTAAAGTAGCTTTTACTTCCCTGTTGTGTTACTATATTATTGTATCATTATTATTTGCTATATTTGAGTGTCTCTGACCTAGCACAGACCAGAAATCCCACTGTGCAGCCAACATAGGGACAAATCCATAGGTCAGGGTGGAGAGGATGAGCGCAGGGGAAGAGGTGGGTAGTATGGGAAGCACGCAGTAACAGCAATAACTTTCTGCTCCTACACTGAGGTTTTCCTTTGCCCAGAGCTCCCTTATCTCCTAAACCCAGGCCACAAGGAGGGCTGGTTCTGGGCTTCTCTGGCTTTGTCAGGTGCTGCTGTCACTGGTGGGCAGGGAAGGGTGGAAGGCGCTCGCTGCGCCCACCAGCCTGATGGGGGCTCTGGATCCTCGGCACAGCTCTTCCTGGCATGCTGGCTGCTCCCTCGCCCGGGGTCAGTGTTCTCTGTCTGTCACCCAGGGCTGTGGCTGCCTGTTCCTCCCGGTGGGGATCACCCCTGCTGTGGGCACAGGCGTGGGCTCTGCTGGCTGGCAGGCAGGGCTTCATCAAGACCCTAATTAGCTTGCTTTGTGTTGAGAGAAAGGAGCACTAAACTGATATTCTGGCTCTTACTTCCTGAAGCCCTGAACATAGGAAACAAAGGAAAAGATGGACCTTGAGATTTTAAACACTCACTGTATGTATGTGCTGCATATTTAATGATACAATAATAAAAAAAGAAAATCATAGGTTTCCAGCTACATTTGAGGCCATGCAAAATCAAAAGGGAAATCAAAAAGCAAAATACTTTTCTTTCTATTGTTAGCTCCCCATTTCCAAGGTTCATTGTGTTGTTCCAGTGTCTTCCAAGCACAGGCAGCCTGACTGCTGATGGTAGTGGCTAGTAGACAAAATTCTGGAAATCTGGCCAGTGTTTGCAGTGTCACAATTTAAACTGTATGGCACTATATGAGTAGTATCATCCTTTTCCCTCAAATGTGATATATCTCACCCTGAAATGATTGATGAGTTCAGCTTGACACTCTTCAGGCAGCAAGTAGATTGGATTTGGGTCACCTCAGAAAGGGTTCAACGCTTCCTTCACAAAGGAGGCCGTGAAGGAGGCCATAGATGCTGTTTGCATTGATGGATGCCTTTGGCATTCTCTTGGGGGAAGAACTTTTGTTTTCCAACAACTATTTTGTACTTTATACTAAGTGGAAGACTTTAAAAGGTTCACAAACCCTTTTCCAGCATTCCCAGGTATTGTGTTGCCTGGTGGCTGGGATACACCAAAGGGAGCTGTTTGTTTTCATGCCCAGAGGCAGACAATGTGGCTGAATCTGGAGCTGCCGTGTCTGGGTGGATTTTCTGATAGTTCTGCTGCCATGAAAAAAGGATGCTGTCAGCCAGCTCAGCTTGTCATATCTTTTCCTGTTTGTTTTTTAAAAATGCTTCAAAATGGAAATCCATTGTTTCCGACAAGTGTGGGGTTTGTTTTTTAAAACCACAAAACATAATCTGATATATTAAACAAGAAGTATGAAGGTGGGTTTTTTTCCAAGAAAACTAAAAATATATGTCTTTTTTGGGTTCACCTATTTTAGGTCCAGTCACACTATGATGAATATCAAGTCTTGACTACCGTTCTAAACTGCTGGAGGCTAGGCTTCTGTCATAAGCTACCACAGCTTTAGAGCTACTTTGTATCAGTACTTTGACACAAAGGACCTGCAGGACAGGTTCTACTGTCCTGTCTTAGGGTCTTACACAGTAGGTCTGATTTTGCTCACATAAAATGCCAGAGCCACTCAAGCAGAAGACACTAGCCGGAGTAAAGAAACTTTTCCAAATGCAGAAAAAAAAGTAATTTCTTTTTACGATTTTTTTTTAATATAATTATAATTGAAAGTTTGCAAAATTCAGATATTAGTCTCAGTTACAAACTTTCTATTTCTATACTGTAAATGGAGTATTTCAAATACAACAGACTAATGTAAGTGCACAGTTCTGCATATAGAGGAAAAGGATGCTATGACTGCTGTGCTAGCATTTGCTTGTGGGTTGGCATCTGAACAGACAGCACTGCAGAACTGAGGTCTTAGAGGGCATAAATTCAGATCAGAAGAAATTAACATTTAGTCAGGATGACTTAACAGTGAAATCAGATACTTTCCACAGAACATTGTTTGTTGGGTTCATTTTGGTTTGGCTTTGTTTTGTTTTGTTTTGTTTGTTTGTTTGTTTGTTTGGGGTTTTTTTATGCTGCTTCCTTGAAAAATTATGCTGTTGTTTTGCCCACTTCCCTGAAAGAAGGACCAAGTGCCATTACCCTTTGGAAACAAGTATGCTTTGTATAAACATTCCAAGACAGCATAAACACTGTATAAGCATAAAAGCAAAACAAATCTTCTTCTTTTCCAAGGCTTTAATGAATACAATTCCTATATGCACTGGCAAATTAAGAATATAAAGAAGCTTAATGAAAAGGATGAAATCACAACTGTTTTTTACAGGCTGGCATGAGTCATACTGGGCCCTGGTGCATTGGGAGAATGTGAGATAATCTTTCACCACCCCTTTTCTTGTTTTGCCTTTTAAAAATGTTCATTTTGAAGCTTCTTATTGTGCCACAAAACCATTTTAATACAGACCAATATTTTACATTTACTTCACATAGCAGTAACTCTTTTGTTTGCATTTTATTACAAAGCACTTCAGGGATTATAGCTGTGTAGCATCACTGTTGTTTTATTCCTCTGCCATGAAGGAGACAAAACTAATGCACATGAAATATGTTCGGTAACGAAGAGAAGAAAGGAAGATTGATCAAAGGTACAGAAAAATCTCTTGCATAAAATGCCAGAGAATAATTAACATAACTCACCATCTTCTACCAAAGAATAGGGCATGAAATTTTGATTTGATTTGAAAAGCACGGGTGAAATGATGCTGCTAGGATTTTAATTTGTGGCTTAAAGGAACAAAGTATTCACTTAGGCAAAAATTTTTACGTCAAGCCATCCATCAGGCTAAATAAATTGTCTTTTAAAGGTAAGATTATTATATATACCTATATCTATATATAGCAATTTTTAAAAGACTGATTGAAATGGTATGGCAAGAAATCTGGACTTACAGGAAAAAGGAGAATTTGAGCCTTCAAGATTATGCAGATGATGGGTATTGTTCTGCAGGTCTAAAAGAGTTGCTTCACTTAAGCATTTATTGCTAACACATCATAACTTCTTTTGTGTAATGAGCCAAGACTGTTTTGCAACTCCATACCACAGAAGAAAATGACAGCTAGAAACACAGAATATTATTTTAACATTCACAGAATAATCAACTAATACAGTACAACTCAATTAAAGAACTATGTCAGGTAAATGCCCCAGAATCTTTCGTCTCCAACAAAATCAGTGGCAGTTTTTTTATTGGCTTCTAGGGTCAGTTTTTTAGGTTTATGGGGCTTTTTTGCTACAAAAACCGATTTAGACAAAGGCGCAACAGATACCAAGATAAAATTCAAGGCCCTAAAGAATGGAAGAGGTCATTTCAGTGGCACTAGAAAGCAGTTGGACTTCAGTTTATTATGCTTCATGACTAACAACAGCAGCACTGTAAAGTGAACTTTTGCAATCCCCTCTTTAGCATATACGCCTGAGACAGTGAAATAACATCACTGGGAAGGCTAAGTAGTAGTAGCTTGCTTGGAAAATGGAGCACTACATTTCTGTAGTTACGTGGCACAGTAGTGATAGAGTGAGATCAGACCCTCCTGAAGTGCTCCAAACAACAAAACCTCAGTCTCAGCAAACCGTATGCTTGCCATGGAGCTTTTGTCCTTGTTTTCAGACTACAGTATCCCTTCTCAGCAATAGCATATAGCTCATGTTCCAACAGAGCAAAAACAAAATGGAGCTGGTATTGTAAAAATTAATCCACTAGGGAATGATAATCTTTTGGCTACTGATATTTTGCAACTTGCCAGGTTAGCCCAGTCCTTGTTTCTGATAAAATCCATTCTTATGGCATTTCCTGGTACCATACATCAACTTTTAAAGAATGACACATTTGTGTTGCACCCATAATTGTCAGCACATTTCATACTTTGTGAAAATGTAGTAACTGAACTATACAATAAACAACCTTGGAGATGCTGAAACAAAAGCCTACCTTATGTATTTCATCTCCTTAGTTAATTTCTGAAGCAATCTTAGGTTCTCCCCCTCTTTGCCTAATAGACACACCTACAGAAACACACAGAGCCTCACCACTGCTGTGGATTAGCTTGTTTACAGGGGTATAGCTATTAAATCGGGTGATTTTCTCTTTAGATATTTACAGGCTTTTAGTGATGATTAATAAAAATATGCAAATTATGGACAAATTTATATGGCTGTAAAGAAAAAATATTTCTTAGGCATGAGATAGAGAACAGAAAATAATACATTTGTGCATTGGAAAGTACTTCACGGAAAGTTTTCCATAGAATTTGCAGGTATTAAGTGCATTAGCGCTGTACAGTACCTACACTTTGCTAAGTAATATTATCCCTAGAACATTTCATAGAATCAGAGACTGAAATTCAGAGCCTGTGATATGAACAAAGATAAAAGGCAAGTGTTTGGCAAAAGCTAACTGGTAATTCAGTATTCTTAATGTCTGGTATCCTTCTTAGTTGATCCTTTGCAAAATATTTAACTGATCATCCCTTGCAATACCCTGACATTACCCATTATATTTGTGGACATGTTCTTTCTTCAGGAACTCTTACAATGGGGTTAGAAGTATTCATCTCCACATTAAAGGATAGGTTTTCTTCTCAAATTTATTTTTTACTGGTTAGGTCACGTATAGTCAACATTCTTGTGGAGGAAGAGGATGCATTTTTATTTTAAAACATTTATTAGTTCTTTTTTGGAATCACTTTCAAATTTCATAGCCCTTTCTTTTGTCTCCAAGTTAGAAACCTGACCTGAAGGCTCTGTTCTAGTGCTGGGTCATCACACAAACACATGGAGATCATCTGATTGTTAGAGACAGAACCTGACTGATGTGTGTGGTGAGAAAAAAGCCCAGGTGAAACCAACACACTGGCTTTAGCATCAGGGCAAGGTTGACACAGCAGATCAAGGAGGATATTAGTTCTTTGGACACCTCGTGAGTAAGAAAAATGTTACCTCTCTAGAAGAGACTGGCATGGGGACAGAGGCCGGCCATTCTCCCCATTGAAAACTAGTGACAGCTCTCAGAAGTGAAGTTGGTTAATGCACACCTGACTCCAACAGCTGCAGCTGCTCTTCCTGGCATCCTGAGACACTGGAGTGGAAGGCAATACAGGAAGACTATTGGGAGTCACCACTAATGCAGTATCTAGCAGTTACTTCTTCTAGCCAGATACTAATTCAGTATCTAGCATGTTCTTCTCCAAAATCAGGTTCAGGGGTTCTCACTGTATGTGCTCAGTTTTTTAGAAGTTTGCAACTGTATTCTTGCAAGCAGAGTCTATGGGGACCTGCACTGGTCTTCTAACTGTCTTCTAACACATCACAGGAACCACATCCTCCATTCCTGTCTTCAGTAAGGAGATGGGGTAGAGATTGGGAAGGCTGCCTTTTAACTTTAAAATACCTCACCATCCTTTAAAATAACTCTCAGCTTATGGTTTGCTGCAAGTATTTGAAGGTGAATTGCATTGCCAGGCTAAAAATGAACCATTTCTATGCTTCAGTACAATGCAAACATTTTCTTCTCTTTGGCACTACTGCACAAGATGTGCTGTGTTTTTACTAGTAACTGAGAACTTGTAGAAGCAAATATCAGGTGCACACAGGAAATGGTGGAAATATGGTCACTTTTGATTCTATCCAGTGGCTAAAAGAGAAGGTATTTCTTTAAATGAACCACGTGCAGTTTTGTACTGGCTTGCATCAAACTGCAGTATGTCACATCTGATATTTACAGTAGTTTATGTACTGAAAAAGGATGAGGTGAATTCAGGGTCAGGAGGATACTGTAAATGCTTTTCCTGCTGTTCTCTGTAATGCTGCATGCATGTGTGGGGAATAGTCCAATTTCTTTTTGCACTTGTGAATACTCACACTGGGCCCTACCTAAATCAGTGCTGAGCACCTGCAGACATTCACAGGTGCCAAACTTCTTCCCCCAATCCATTTTTGCTCCATATTAGTTAGATGACATGAAACCTTATAACCAAACCTTCCTTCCAGCCCCAGCTCTTACAGCAGTCCAGTCTGGACTTGAACTTTGCGGCTTATCACTGATTTTGATCATTAATTTCTTCCTTATTACAGAACAGCTCACAGAGGCTGGGAAGTTTGCAGATCTAGTAAGTCAGATACTTGGGGAGAATAAACACATGATATGACATTGCACCACCTGCACAGGAAAGGCAGCCTGATGGTTATAATTGACCATTATCCCAAAGGTGACTGTGGTCTGCTGCCTTTGACAGAAGACATGGCTACAGCCAAAGTCTGATCTCAGTTACACACTCAGAAATCAAAAATAATTTCACTGTATTCTCTGATGTAAACAAGACCAAGTTTCAGGCTTCAGATTTTTTTTTGTTTGTTTCATTTTGCAAATATGATATTCCACCAAGTTTCTGATCCACAGAAATTCCAAATCTGTGGTAGAGTGTACACAATGAACCTCTCCCCATCAAGATCTGGCAATGTTTAAAGTATGTCTGCTGAAACTTACAGCAAGCTAACATAGACATGGTCAGATAGATAGATAATAAATTAAAATAGGAGGGAGGAAAGAAGAGATGTAACAGAAAGGGCTTGAAGAATATAGTGAGAAGATAAAATCAATACATGCTAGAATCCAAAAGGCTCACCTCCTTGCCTGCATTACTACTATACCTTTTTTTTCAATAGGCACCCAGGTTTTTAAACAGATGTAGGTCAGGCACAGAGAAATTTGAGCCTTGTGACACTACTTCAATGAGCATGACTTGGATTTCCCCACCTTAGGAAGAGTAACCAATGGACTTTGTGATCCTGTGATATATTTCAAAACTTGGGAAGCCAAATCTCTCTTAGAGATGTTCATCTGATCCCTTGCGGCTGCTTGCTGTGCACTGCCCTGTGTGTGGAATCGGTGCCAGGTCTGCGACAGGCTGTGGAGACCTGTAAGGGCTGCCAGGGAGACCTGCGTACAATGGAAATTGTCATTGTCACTGTGTGCATCACTTGGGACTGGGGGGAGCCAAGTGGCAACTCAGTGGTGGCAGTTCTGGCCATGGGAAGCTGCCACTAAGCCAGCAAGCTCCTCTGTGCAGCCTGTGGGTGGTACACAGCAGGGAGGAGTGATGTGGGAAAGCGCTGGAAGCTGCTGACAGTTCCCACGCTCCACCCAGCACCCCCCAAGCATGCTTCTTCTCCCACCAACCTTCCATGTCCTCTTTCCCCAGGTTGGAACACATGTTAGTCAAGCTGCATCCGCACCGATGTGGGGCTCCCGCCTGGCAGTTGAGGGACCATATAACGTTGGATAGCCGGGGAAAGGGAGATGCCCAACTCTTCTTGGGTGGCCTTGCCCCTGAGTTGTTTTCAACAAACACAGATGGTGGTGGTGGGCCAGAGTCATGGTGGTTTTCTTCCGCATGGGGCCGCATCTGAAGGCCGGGACCCAAGGCCAGGGAGTCACAGACCACAAGTAGCACCATGACACAATGCTGGCAGGAGACTTCAGCTTGTCAAAATGTGGTCTCTTCCCATGAGGGGCTGTCAGACAGTCTGGCTTAGAAAAAAGATGTTCTTCATCTCTCTTACTGACAGGGCCTCAGCTCTTGTCACAGTCAGCAGAAGCAACCTGCTCAGGTTCCTGATGCTGCCTCTGGGAAGACCTCTTAATTCTAAACCCATGAGCCTTCTTTTGGCATAGCCTGGCTGGAAGGCCGGCAGTGACCTCCTCTGGACCCTGTGTGTGACTAGGACTGGGCCTGGACCTGAGACAGCATGTTTTTCTTGTTTTCTTTTTTCCTTTTTTTTTTAAAAAAAAGTAAAGAGCAAAATAAGAAAGAAGAATATTTCCCATAATTAGAGGCAAAAGAGCAAATAGTATACCAGAAAGCTAAGGGCCAAATGTTAAGAAAATTGCTGTGCAATGTGTCAGTTGTAGGTATTTCTACCATGCTCTGAATTGTTCTCATATAGTATAAGGACAGCTTCTGGCTTCCCTGGCCCATGGTGGGTTGGGAGATTATTGAAGGGTTCCTTCTTGAGTTGTAGGGGTATCTGGGCATCAGGAGGAAAGCATGGAGTGAACTGTTCTCTCACTTATACATTGTTTGTCTTCAGTGAAGGCATCTTTTACTCCAGATGCGTGACACGAGTGTCAGTAGCAGGTATGATATAACTAAGGAGTAAAGGACCTGTCACTGAGCAGGTTACTCAACACATTTCTTAAGCAACTGTACCACTGTAAGCAAAAGCAACCAGTTCTATTTTCAGTCCCATTTGGGACTGCTTTTGCAAAGACCTGTTTCTCCTCAGCATTACAGAAAATGCCAAAGATTTTACATAGGCAGATTGGTCTATCTGCATCTGACTTATTCTAGAACTGGTCTTGAAATGTTAAATATGAATTTTAATTTCTGGACTGCCTGCTATAGTTCAGAAGATCAGGCTTCTGGCAAACCTCAAATTCCTGGCAAACAGCTTAGCTGGGGTCCATTTCTTGGAGGTCAGAGTAAGCAGAGTAAAACAGGACTGATTTGTAACGCTGTACTCCAGCAATCAGTTCCCCAACTTTAAAATGGCGTTAATGAGCCTCACCTGGCAAAGGCTGTAAGCCTTAACTAATAGCTGGTTTTAAAGTACTTGGAGAGCTCTGGATGGAAGGTGCAATGGGAGTGCAAAGTATTACAGTTATTAGAACCTGTCAGATCTCTTACCAGTCCTTGTAGAGTTCTCAGAGACTCTCCAGCACTTTTGGTTCTTAATTTCACCCCAGGGGACTCTCCAGTTACTTCAGTATCCAGAAGCCCGGAAGAAAACCTGATGTCCGCTAGGCTCACTTTCTCAATGTATTTCTCTAGGCATATACAGATATTCAGGTCACTTTACAAAAGCATTTTTTAGCTAGAAACACTTTCTCTAAATATATCCTTTGTATGATATACGTGCCGTTTCCCACTACCTTTTAAAGATTCTGTTTAGAAGTAAAACCTTCTACTCCAATCTCAAGTATTTTCACTCTACTCTGAGGAGTATACATTCATGTACAAAAGTAACTGACAATCAGTTAGCTATCAGGAGACTTGACCTTGAAGTCATACTGAGCTTTTGAAGGGAGCTAATTAATTGCAGATAGAGCAAACCTTTTGAAACCTTAACCAGATGAGAATATTTACTTCATATGACTCATATACAAAACCCCTTTAGAACTGCACTTCAGGAGAGCTCTCTGGTCAGAGCTTGCTCTGTCAGCTTACAGAAATAAAGAAAATATCTGAGCTGTGTAATCTGCTCTCAGCAACTGCAAGACATTCTTTTCGGCCTGAGATGAATGTAATAGTACTTGGTAGATCCCTAAGACACAGGAAGGATCCAGAGATATAAAGAATGCCAGACTCTCACGCATGGAATTTGCATTATTTTAGTGAGTAAAATCACCTTCAGTCTTGAGGGTTGTTTTCTGTGCAAGTTAGAACTATAAATGACTAAATCATAATAATGCTATTGGACTGCATGAGTTTAATAATTTCCAATTACGAGAAGTGCTTATATTGCCACCTGCTGGGCTTTGTCGATTCACGAGCAAAAAAGGCAGATCAGCAAGGTCTTCAACAAATGTGCGTTGTTTTTCGAATGCCTCTTGCAGATACAAAGTGGTCAATCATTTAAAGTTGAATGAACAGAGTCACAGAAACTAAACCCCAAACCATCAGTGTTAATGGCTCCAACAGACTACTTCTCTTTTATACTTGGGCTAATCCCCAAGCATCAAGTCCTCTTCACAAAATATATTAAATTTTCAATTTGTTTTACGTTAAAATGTAAGTAAATAAATTTTTAAGGTCCATGTTTAGCAACTCTTGCCCCATGTGAAAGTATCTGTTTACAAGAAGGGACACAATGTATTTAACATACTGAATAGTAAGGTGTTCTTGCTACAGTGCAGTATCTAATACTGAAAAGATAAGGTAACAAGTACTAGAATATTTTCTCTAGGATAATTGACACCTCCTCTGTGCTGAATATTTCAGTCACTTCTGTGGTTGTACAAATATTGCAGAGTGCTGTGTGTGCTACACTAAAATTCTATCGGTTTCAACATAGGTGACACTATTGTGGGGGTTTACTACAGATCATCTGAGCAGGAAGAAGTCAAACGAAGAAGGAGTAGTTGCAGATATGAAGGGTGGGGGCAGCCTTGGCTGTGGTGACCATGACATGGTGGAGTTCAGGATCCTGCATGGAGGAGGCAGGGCAATAAGCAGCATTGCAACCCTGGGCTTCAGGGGAGATAATTTTAGTCTCTTCAAGGACCTGCTTGGAGGAATCCCATGGGTTAGGGCTCTGGAAGGCAGGGGCTCCAAGAGAGCTGGCTAAAATTCCAGCGTCACTTCCTCCAAGCTCAAGATCGGTGCATGCCTATGAGTAAGAAATCAAGCAAAAGTGGCAGGAGGCCTGCATGGATGAGCAAGGAGCTTCTGGCAAGGCTCAAACAGAAGAAGGAACTTTGCCAGATGTGGAAAGAGGGACAGGCGACTTGGGAGGAACACAGGAACGTTGTCAGAGTATGCAGGGATGTGACAAGGAAGGCTAAGGTCCACATGGAATTAAATGTGGCAAGGGATGTCAAGGAAAACAGGAAGAGCTTCTTCAAGTACATCAGCAGGAAAAGGATGACAAGGGAAAATGTGGGCCTGCTGCTGAATGAGGTGGGTGCCCCAGTGATGAAGGACACAGAGAAGGTGGGGTTACTGAATGGCCTCTTTGCTTCAGTGTTTACAGCCAAGGCCAGCCCTGAGGTTTCCCAGACCCTAGAGGCAAGAAAGGAAGTCTAGAGAAAGGTGGACTTTCTCTTGGTCAAGAAGGATCATGTTAGAGATCACTTAAGCAAACTTGACACCCACATGGGCCCTGCTGGGATGCACCCCTGAATGCTGAGGGAGCTGGCAGGTGTTATTGCTGAGCCACCATCCATCACCTTTGAAAGGTCATGGAGGACAGGAGAAGTGCCTGAGGACTGGAGGAAAGCCAGTGCAACTCCAGCCTTCAAAAAGGGCAGGAAGGAGTTCCCAGGAAACTGCGATCTGGTCTGCCTCACTTTCATCCCTGGAAAGGTGATGGAACAGCTCATCCTGGGGGTCATATCAAAGCATGGGGACGAAAAGAGGGTTATCAGGAGTAGTCAACATGGACTCACCAAGGGGAAATCATGCTTGACCAACCTGATAGCCTTCTGTGATGGAATGGCTGGCTGGGTAGATGAGGGGAGAGCGGTGGATGCTGTCTGCCTTGACCTCAGCAAGGCTTTGACAGTGTCTCCCTCAGTACACCCTCACAGGTAAGCTCCGGCAGTGTGGGTTGGGTGAGTGGACAGGGCAGCGGATTGAGAACTGGCTGAATGGCAGAGCTCAGGGGGCTGTGACCAGCAGCACAGAGCCTGGCTGGGGGCCTGTAGCTCGTGGTGTTCCCCAGGGGTCAGTGCTGGGTCCAGTCCTGTTCAACTCATTCATCAGTGACCTGGATGAGGGGACAGAGCGCACCCTCAGCAAGCTGCTGATGATACAGAACCCGGAGGAGTGGCTGATGCACCAGAGGCTGCGCTGCCATTCAGCGAGACCTGGACAGGCTGGAGAGCTGGGTGGAGAGGGACCTCATGGAGTTCAGCAAAGGCAAGTGCAGGGTCCTGCCCCTGGGGAGGGACAGCCCCAGGCACCAGCACAGGCTGGGGGTGACCTGCTGGAAGGCAGCTCTGTGGAGAAGGACCTGGGAGTGCTGGTGGGCAGCAAGGTGCCCATGGGCCAGCAGTGTGCCCTGGTGGCCAAGAAGGCCAATGCGCTGGTGAGGCCCCATCTGGAGTGCTGTGCCCAGTTCTGGGCTCCCCAGTTCAAGGGAGACAGGGAACTGCTGGAGAGGGCCTAGCGGAGGGCTGCAAAGATGATGAGGGGATTGGAGCATCTCCCTTGCGAGGAAAGGCTGAGAGAGCTGGGCCTGTTTCTCCTGCAGAAGACTGAGAGAGGACCTTATCAATATCTACAAATATTTTAAGGGTGAATGTCAAGAGGATATGGGTCCAGTCTCTTTTCAGTGGTGCCCAGTGACAGAACAAGGGGCAACAGGCACAAATTGCAGCACAGGAAGTTCCACCTGAACATGAGGAAGAATATTTTTACTTTGAGGGTGACAGACCACTGGAACAAGCTGCCCAGAGAGGCTGTGGAGTCCCCTTCTCTGGAGATATTCAAAAGCTGCCTGGTCGTGGTCCTGTGCAACCTGATCCAGGTGCACTTGCTCTAGCAGGGGGTTGGGCTAGTTGACCTCCAGAGGTCCCTTCCCACCCTGACCATTCTGTGTCAATGCAGTTATTGTGTAGTATTGTTTTATGCAGTGCAGCTCATGTACAAGATGATGCAGAAAACTTGGTGTAGGTATAAGTGATGGCCAAAATTGGTTACAAATTTGCAGCAAAGTGCTTGCAGAACATATTTACTTTCTTTAAATTTAGAAAAATCATGAGAGTGAGGACTAGTAGAAAACCACTGCATACGGGACTTTGCCATTAAAGTGTCATATGTTCTGTAATAATAGTATTATTTCTTACACAAAAAATAGCATTTAGGAAACAAATTAAATCTAAGGAGGCAATATATTTGGGGGATTTTTGAATCTGAGAATTCTTTGGATGAAACTAAAAATAATGTGGGAAAAGATATCTTTGAAACTCAAAACCAAACTTGTAGAAATGGTCCAGTTCTCCTTTTTATCCTAAACTGATTTTGCTCCCTTCACCATTATGCCATTGAATAGGGACAAACAAACAACTGCCTAAAACTGGCAAAAAATCCAACCCTAAAGATAGATGTTCTACTTTCATTTGTGTAACTGCTTTGTTTTTCCTTGCTTCCCCTCAGGTCAGACAATTTATAAATGTTTAACTATGTTTTTTCTGGTTAAACATATAGTTGAAAGAAATGTTTCACATATATGTTTGCCATTCTTCAGAGAGTTCTAGCTTGCTATTGCTCCTAGACTTAAGGTGATGTATACTGAGAAATGCAATATGAGTGGAAATACCTGGGATATTTTTAAGGGAGCTCAGGCAGGCGCAGCTCAGAACTTGACCTTAACAGCAAGGAATATCACACGTGCTGCAAAATCTGCCTACAAACAAAACATATTAGCCTATTTGGAACATCATGATTAGACCATTTTCAAGGTCAGATCTTGCTAAGCTGAAATTAGCTAAGATGGACATTTGAATGCAATGCTGCAGACTGTAGCATAGCCATGTTGGTCAGCTTCAGTTACAGCTCTTCCTCTCAGAAATTCCCAAATGTCCCCACTGGCCCAAGTGGAACTGATCAGAAACATCTGCATAACCACAATGTGGAAAAGCAGTAGGTATGTACTGGAACTCTGTTCTCACCAAGTGCCATCCTTTTCCTGCTCCACTCTCTTCATGACAAACATCTTGCCTGCATTGAAAAGCACCACTCCCAATACCAGCTAAGATGGGTTTTCATGATAGTTTTCATTAATGAGGGGAGTGAAGCTTTGGCATACCTTCATGCTGATTTTGTTGATAAAAAAGATCTCTAAATGGTTCTGCAAGGGCTGGTTCATTTTACTGGTATAGTGCTGCAGCTTTTGGATGCCAAGTTATAGCTATTTCAAGTAGTTGTTTTAAACTCTTTAGTGGTATTGGTGTAATTTTACTGTGCATAATTTTGCATGCAATTTTATTTAAATGAATGAAAATGCATGATTAAAAGTAAATTTGAAAATAAGATGTACCCCATAAGTGAGTCAACCAAGTCACCAGCAAAACAACCATCTGTGAAGAGGTGTTGTAATTTTGGGAATGAAAACAATGGCCAGACTCAAATGTGTATGATACAGACAGATGGAGGCTGTAATCTGAACTAAGGAAACTCCCAAGAAGCAGAGAAAACAGAATAAGGGCTGTGTTGTGTTAAACTTTGGCTTCAGGTAACTATGAGTTGATCTTTCCCTGTACCTCAGGCTGGATTACTGGAACTGTGTTATAAAGAAGTGCTAGCGATAAGGATGAAAGTTCCTGTCCTTCAGCTTTTTGGAGTGCTGTGAAAGCCCTAGGCTTGCCTGGAATGTGCTGATGGTTAGTGTGCACCCCAGACATGGAAGTTAGCACTAGCATTCCTGATCTGGAGTCACTGACCTCAGGACATACGCTACTACCTCCCCTTCTTTGCACACAGAGAATAGCAGAGCGTCAAGATTTGAGAGGGTCACAGTCAGGAAGAAATCAGACTATAACTCATAAGACTCCAGAAACCTTTTCTTAGTTCCAGTAAAAAATCTCAAGACATCCATAACCTATATATCCTTGCTGTAAACTCTACTGGATAGGAGCTCCCTTCATTCTTCACTCTTAAAAATACTGACATTATACTTGTCACTTACTTATCATCAAGCCCACAGACCATCTTCAGCTCCTTCCTAAAACGCGACAAATCTTTCCAGAAACCAACAGCTCACTCTTATTAGACAGCTTACACTTCTCTACTTAAACACAGCTGGATCTCTTGAGGTATATAAGCACCTGTCTCCTTTGACCACAGACTCACAGGTAAAGGACAAAGGCCTCTTACCTCCCCTGAAAATGAATTGCCTGCCCAGACCACCTCATACCACAGTCGCATTTTTACCAGCTGGGCTGGGGCTAGTCTCTCTGGCATTCAGGTTAGCTTCACAGACCATAATGTATGGAAAACACTAGAGGACCTGCAGATACTTTCCACTGACTGTCTCAGAAGAGCCAAGTTAAGCAGGTCTGGCTGTCCACCCTTGTCTTTTCAGAAGTGTAACTTTGCTAAATCAGATGTTCCAGAAATTGTACCTAACTAGTATCTAGTCAGCTATGTTACTGAAACAAGTTTCTAAAACATGCCCAGGATCCTGTGCATGTCAAGGTTAACTGTGTAGAACTGGAATTCTGTGGCTGTAAGTGTTCATTTCTACCCTTGAACTTGGTTTGTTTTTCAAAAATTCAGAGCTGAAATATGGGCATGCATGACAGATCAAACAGCCTCTCTGTCTTCTCTTCAATAAGCTGAACAGACTGAACTTTTATTCTCACAGCCATGACTGTGTTTTTCAAGCTCTTTGTTCTTTTTAAATCTTATCTTCCCAGTGATATAATGTAAATATTACATACTAATGTATTAAAACCCCTCCATGCGATTCTACTGTATTATTTGAGTTCATCCAGTTTACCACTTTGTAACATGGAGTGTGCAGTTTGATCCATGTTTCTGACTCCTGGTTCTTCCACGCTGCACATATTTTGCAACCTCATGGCAATATACTGACAAACAACTTCTCCAAGAGGAACTGGGAGAAAATACCTCTGTCCAAATGCATGAAATAAGGCTAAATGGGGGAGGAGGGGATGCAGGGAGGAAGCCAACTACAGGAAAGACTATAGTGGCTTTTTTACCCACTTTTTTGTACCCACTTGAGTTTGGGCTGCATGGGGCCAGTGGCATTCTCTTTTATAACTACCCATTGCCCAATGGACTGCATCACTACTAAGGCCTTGGCACCACAATCTGTGCTCCAATCCTGCTCCTGAAATATCCTGCCTGACTCCTAGATGCTAACAAACCTACCCTTGTGCAAAGAGGGAGTAGCCTGGAAAAGGACATCTTGGGAATCTGCTTTTATCACAAGCTGCATCTGGCAGTGCCCTTTTTTTACATCTTTCCAGCCTTTAAACCTGATATAAATAGACAGTAGTAAGTATAACTTTTTTTGAATTGGATGGGTTACAAAAATAATGTGTGAAAGTAACCTGAAAGAGCCAGTTTCCTAACCATTTAAATTTACAAGTCCCACGAGCCAACCTAGGTAAATCTCTCTCCCCTTGAGATGCCAGAGAAAGTAAGTAATAGAAAGCACTTACTTGTTTTGAAATTAGTCTCCTCTTTCTGACCAGACTGGTAGTTTATGTTCCATTTGAGACTGTATCTCAAGATTTTGTGTCCAGAGATCTCTCTCATGGCTGCTTTGAAGACCTTCTTATCCCAACCTGATTTTGCAGTCTGATTCAGCTTCCACATCCAGGTACAAATCCTACCCAGGTTAACTGCTTTTGCCTTCAGAAGCAGTTTTCTCTTGTTATTTCCATGTTTGATGGGGTGTACGTTCTTGGAGAGATGGAGCTACTAAAGATGCAAAGACTTTTTAAAGAAATGCAACTTTCAGATTCTACTTTTTAATTGCTGCCCTTGAAGTCTTAACTACCTAATTCAGAGATACCATTGGCTGCTTGTAGTATATTTCTTAGACTTTTGCAAACTGGGTTTTGTCCTGAAAATTATATGTCAGTTATTATATTTCATTATAACCTGGAATAGTCTTCTAGTCCAGTGTTCCACAGGCTATACTGTAACACAAGGCTGGCCTGAATTTATTCATATTAGACCTATGCATAATTTTTTTCTAAAAAAATAATGAGCAATTCATAAAAATCCTGCCATAGACAATCCACTGCAAATCTCAGTAAACTGCCACTGTGCGAAAGTTCCAGGTTTCTATTTCTGCGTTTGTTTGGCATTGAATTCTTACCCTGGAGACTGTTAAATCTTTTCTTCTGGAAATAAGGCTCTGTAATCTGGATATGTACAGGCCATTAGTGAGGCATTTCTTAATCTTTTTTTTTTTTTTTTTTTTTTTTAACTGAAATAGTCTATGTTCCTGAAGTCTCACTTGTCAGGTAGATTTTTCCAGTTCTATAATAATGGCTTTCTTCTCAAGCATATGTATATTGTAACAATTTTTTTTGACCTGAAAATATCAGAAGTTTTCTAAGAAATATAGATTCAGGATGAGTCCCTAACCTTTGTGTGCCCTAGAGTCAATAATACTTTGTGTATGTCCATTATTATGTTGATTAAGGACCAAGCAAGTAACACCATGCAAGAATGTAGAGTCCCCCAGGCAACTTCTTTGAGGGTTTTCCAGCCTTGTAGGTTTTGTTTCCTAGTGGACCTCATGCCCATGTTGAATTCTGCTTTTGCATGATCCTACTGTCCTGCTGAGTATGGCATCTCTACAGATAGAACAAACTCATTTAAACCCACTTTGGCTTACATGGTTCAGAAATACAGAATTCAGGAAATCTGTCCCACTGATGGTGAAGCTAAACAAACTACCTGGGCAGACAGGAGCCCTGAAGAAAATACTGATTCAGACAAAAGTCTCTCTAGAAATCCTTCTGCATGGACAGGCTCCCAGAAATGGGTAATAAAACCAAACTTAATTCTCAGTTATGAAATTCAGTTGTTAAATATACATAGCCCAAGCAAGCTTGTGTGCCATCATAAAAACTCCCAGGAACTTATTTGATCAAGGCATATACATGTCAACATCTGATTGATTCCTTAGCTTTTCTGGCTCCATCCTGTACCCATATGCTACTGTGGGACCTGGCTTCAGTGGGAACAGAATCAAATTTTGTGTTTACAGATCCTGAGCTAAAGCTTAAGCATAAAAATTGTCAGTGGTCAAAAAGCAGTGCCGAAAACACAATGCCTATATAGTGCTATATATTTTCCAAGTCTATGCCATGCAGAGAGAATTCACAGATCTGTGTAGGTTCTAACCATCTAACTAGGTAGAAACTGACATTGCATTTACATATTTTTTGTTCCTCAAGCTGTGGTCTCTTAGTGCTGGTAGTCTTTAAGAAAAAGTGTCCATTAAACTGTTTTGTTAAGGCCTGCTAGGCATTTTTTGCTACTGCTCTTGAAGTTGTGGGACCTTTTGAAGCTTGTATGGTAACTGAAGGACTGTGGCATTCTCAACTCACTAAACTAAACCACTTTACGTATAATATTTATCTACAGTTATGGATTCTTCTATTAATGTCCAGTTTTTGAAGTCTACAGTTAAACTCATCTAGCTTGACTGTGGTCTCCAGGATAGCTTTCTTAAAATGTCTGATTTTTTAAGGTAGAACTGGTAGGCTTAACTGGCTGAACTAAGACATCACTCAGACAGTTTATTTATGGTCTGAAAGTGGATGCTCATTTGTTTAATGTAACTGAACTTTGCTTGTTAATCCATGTTCTGACTTTCTGTGTATTTTGTCCAGGAATATTTTAGGTGCTATCAGCCTATTTGTGGCAAACTAGATAGAATGTCATTGTTTTTGAAGTACAGGAAAACATTTTTCAGCTCTTTAAATGTGTTGTGCCAGTAGGAAATATGGGACTGAGCTGGAAATCACCGTGAGCCAGCAGTGGATGAGATAAGGTTAAATGACAAATCACTAAAGTACAGAAACAAAGGAATCAAATTAGCTCAATTTCTCATTTCCTTTTCCTCTTCTGCAAAAGAGTCAGAATGATAAATGCCAAGCAAAGACAAAAAATGCTCATAAGATTTCATTTAAACTCTGCTGAGAGCAAATCACGAAGCCACTATCAGTGTTTCTCCCAGTGAACAAATCTGCCCACAGAACTCACCATCATCACTGGCACAAGCTAACACCAGGGCTGGTGAGCTCAGCAGAAAAGCTTGTGACAGAGTAACCTGGAGATGTGAGTGACTGATATCCAGTCAGTGCTTGAAATGGGACAATATGCACTCTCATGTTGGTGCTTTTTATATTTCTGCATATTTTGAAAATCATTTTACCCACAACGTTATGGAGAGGAGGGGATGTTACAGCTGCTGAGATCCTTCTGAGGGCTGTTGCCTCCTGCTGAGCTCCTGCATGCTCTGGCCATACTATCAGCCTTCACAGCCCAGTGCTGACTGGCCTTTGTGAGGGACAAGGCTCACCATTGCACAGATCCCATGGTAAGTTCAGACTTAGTAGCAATCACCTATAAGCAGAGGCAGCTCTTCATTTGCCAGATCCTCATTTGACTCCCCCAAAGGCTGATGTGGAAACTGTACTTCAAGATTATGGTTTCAGGAGCTCCTGTATAGTGGTATTTCTGGGCAAGACACGACAGCACACTCAAAGTACGGTTAATAGCAGCACTTCTGTGGTTGTTTATAAACACTTCACTCAGCCCATCAGGCAGATTTTATTTTTGGGATAATAATCCAGAAAATAAAAAATAGACAAAAGTAGAGCTGACAATGAAACACAGAAAACCTGTTCTGGCTGAAATTTCTGACAGATCCAAAATCACTGGGACTCCGAGTCCTACTTGCAGAATGACACAGGGACTCTAACATCTGAATCCCACCAAAAGACAGGGCAAAATAATGTCAAGGACTGCACTGACTCTGCAAAAGCTTAGTTTCTTTAAAACATGTTTCTGCTCTTGAAGTGACTTTGTAATGAATCTTGATGACCCAGTGAGGCAGATGTAGTCAAAAAGTGCTTACCATGTCTGGCAAAAGGAAGAGGGGTCCAAGAAGAGGAAGAGGGGACACAAAGGTGGGATTGAATGACATCCATAACCCTCCAACTGACAAGTCATTTGTCAGTGGCCCAGCACTTGATGTGAATTACAACAGCCTCCAAGGTCTTGCAGTGTATGTTGCCTGCCAACAGCTCCTAGGAGCCAGCCTAGCAATCACAAACCAGTGCCCCTGTTCTTTCCTCAAGCCACATGCCTTCTCCTAGCCAAAAGGAGGAGGGATGGCACCAGCCCAGCTCCAGCAGCCACTCTTCTTACATTGTAGACTCTCAACAAGGAGAGATCTGAGGGGTTTACACAGCTTTGCACTGTAGAACGGAAACTGAACCTTTGACTTCTGGAGATACCTATCTTCAGACAATACAATTCTCATTCTGAAGATGAAAGGGCTCCTGAGGTGCCATTGATTGTTTTGGAAATTATTTTCACCAAAGAATGCTGGTATCCCTCCCAGTCTGAATTAACAGCCGCCAGGGCTGGAGCCAGGAGCATTCATGTAATAACAGAACAATGATACTACTTCTCATTTCACTTATGCTACAAATCACACAGCTTGATAGCCTGGAAAAGTTGCTGGTACCCCTATTTTATTTTAGTGTGTATGAAGACATCCACTTCATCTGATTTGCAAGTACAATAGTAAGTGTGAATGCTCTGAGAAAAGTCACATAGGTCACACAATACCTAACAGGCAGCTCTAGGCCTTAAGCCTGAAGGTGAAAACATATATGAGGTACAGTTTCTTTCATGACATCAGGAAGCCTGTGTTGCTGGTTAACCACTTGTATTGGATTTTGTCAGACCTTTTGAATAAATCTCACTGACTACTTAATAAAACACTACAGAGGAAGTAAAGTAATAATAAAAAGTGTTCTCTTCTGTACCTTGTTAAAGTATTACTTCCTTCACGTGTTTAACCTATTCACTGATGTGTTTTGGCACTGATTCCGCTACGTAATATAATGGCATTTTTCAAAACAGCATGTTCAAACACCCTCCCCACTGCTTTTGTGTATAATACTCTTCTTGCCCATACTGGCACTTTGTTACGGTAACATTTGGCACAGAGGGCAGGACAGTACTTTATTCCAGCCATCTGACACACTATGGTTGTTTTGGCTTGACGTAAAAATATAGTTTCTTTTACCAAGGTCATGACAAAAATGTACTCCTCTGACTTATAAAATTTCTGGCATGATTGGTCTATTGAACTGGGATAAATCAGTCCAGATAAATCAGTGACAGGTCAGTATCATTCTTAAGCAAGAAATGCTCCAAGAAGAGGATTCTTTTGGAGTGTTTACTTACTAAAACCAGACAGTCTCCACTTCCACCCCATGGCTAGATCCCTTTGTACAGGAATGTTTCACTTGTAGCAGTCAAGGGCTTCATGAGCTGTACTGTCCCACAAGGATGTGAACGTTAGAGTGCTCCATGGTTTTAAGCTCTGAGTGAGAGTCAAAGAGTAGTCTTGTGCCAAAGATGGACAAAGGCACACAAAACCCCCCTCAAAACAGCAAATTAAAGGAGCTGCTTGGCTTCTCTGATTAGTCAAGTTCAGCTGGAGGTCCTTGTACTAACTAGTCAAGTCTTCAGTAGAGGGGAAACAAAATTTTCAAAGGATTAATTCTCCTGATCAACACCACTCTGGCTCTGCTTCCCCTGAGATTCAATGAGTTACTCCTCATTGAAATCCTCATTTCCTAAGACTTGTCTGAAGCTTCAGTTTCTGAAACAGTAGGTGAATATATTCACTGAGCAAGGGACATGTAGCCAAATGTCCCTGCAGATGAGGGAGCACCTGACACTATACCATCTCTCCCAGTCTCACAGATCTGTTGAAAAGCAAGACACAAGATGGATCCCTGTAGGATATTCTTTTGGGTATCTCTGTAGTGAAAGACTCCTGGCAGCTATGGCTCATTTCTTTCTGTCCTTTGCTGAATATAAAAACCCAAATGTTCTATGTAAAATAGGAAATGCATGCAGAAGGCCCAACATCTTTCAAAGGTCCAGACAGCTTTACCCAAAAGGCTGTGAAAGGAGTGGGAGTAAAAACATCCCACATTTGACCAATAGAGATGAAGAGATCACAGCAATTCAGAAAGCAGCCCAGGAGGATTCTTCACTTGGTTTCTCCTGCACCCAACAGAGCACAGCATCAGCAGAAGGAAGATGACAGTTAACATTACTTTCAAGTATTCTTGTGCCATCCCTCTCAAACTGTGGTTTCAATGTGACTGCTACCTGAACAACAGAAATGAGGAGGCACTTTTGCTATTGCTGGGCTAAAAAAATCACTATATTTAACCTTACACTGCAGTGGCAACTGCTGATTTTATTCTGGAGGCTTTTGGATCACGTGATCTAACAACACACTAACAATTTTGATGCCCATGGCTGTCCAGCTGGATTTTATTTCTGTCATGGTTTGTCTGAAAGGTATGGCTGTATGTGTGTGTATTCATGCACACACGCACTCATAGTGTGTGTGTTTGTGTGTGAGTGTGAGTGTGCGTGTGTGAGCATGCACACATATGAGCTTTACAGCCACTTCACGTTGCAGGTTTCAGTTTACAGGACTGCTGGTGGATGATCAGTCTGTCTGGAAGAAAAGTACGCCCACAAATATCACATGGAACTAGCTGGTTCTGGGCGCTGGTCCAGGCAGCCTCATTTAAAGAATCAAGATCATAGAAGCCTTTGGCTGGAAAATTAAAAAAAGAAAGTATCAGGTTTCATTCTGGAGACCCACATTCAACTCTTTATGGAAAATATTTTCAGGAAATACCTGTTGACTGAGCCTTTCAGTTTAACCAAACCATATTGCTTTTGCAAATAAAAAAGAAGGAAAAGAAAGAAGCAAAAGAGTAAAAAATATATAAAAAAGACTCTGCTTTTTGTCCCAGGGGTTGAATTAAATTAACTTCAAACTGAATCATTCTGTATTGTGTAAGAGTACAGAGAAAACATGAGTATAGAAAAATTAAGACTACAGAAAAATCATGCTGTGTATTATGATATGCATTCTCAGCTAATTATTAACATCTTTGCATACATACTATTATCAGCAAATTTCACTTTTTGGCTTTACTTCAAGTTCTGCTTAATGAGCATGTGTTATCTGGCTATGGCAATGAGTGGAAGCATATCACACTTGAGAATATGCTCTTTGTACTGCTCTGGAGAGGGGGCCAATTTTCCTTTTGTTGAAGTCTAAGCAAGTTTTGCCACTAAGTGGAATAAAGCTTAGGTAAGTCTAAAACCTTACAGACAAAACCTACAGTTCTTTTAAGTCACAGTTTCCAGTGAGGTCATTGCACTGATGCATCTATTGTCATCTGAACACTGAGTCTTACCCTCAGTTATTTTCCACTGCAGGAAGAGTGACTGCTCTGCAGGCCCAGGAGCATTCTTCAAATGCTCACATTAGATGTATTTTCAAGATTTTCAGTATAAAAAAAAAATGTTGTTTACTTTATTCTTGAAATGGACTTTCACACAGTGTTGTTTCAAACTGATTTCCAAAAAGGCCAGGTAGATTGCTTAATACCTGGATTTAGATCTTAAGAGTTTTCATTTGAAGTGCATGCAAAAAAAAATCTACATGGCTCGATTTGAAGTTGTATTTGCTTTGCCCTTCTCAAAAGGTGTGACAATACAGGAAAAGACAAAAAAACCTGGTTTTTCCTTTGAACTGTTAACAGCAGATGATTTTTAAAAGGATTTGTGCATTTAAAAATATTCCATGGTTTCTGTCATTGCCACATGATAGAGCTCTTCATTAAAAGCCCATACAGTTTTAATATGATTCATATCCAATGGTTCACATAACCACAATAAGCCTTAGATCTCTTAATATGCCTGTTCCTAATGTTCTTTTTGTTAGAAGAGCAACCAAGTAGTGGTTTTTTTTTTTTTTTGGCTGAGACAAATATCCCTTTTGCTTGCAGGAAATGAATGTGTATTTTCTGTACTTTTCAAAGTTTATGGAATATAAAAAAAAGAGAAAGAGAGATGACTTTCTCCTTGCAGGCATGTCTTAGGCATTCCACAAACAAAACACTGTGTAATCAGGGCAGTGGTTGTCTTCCTGTGACACTTGAGTTTTCAGAAAAAGATTTATGTAAGTTATAAAAAGTTTTATGTAAGCAGCTAATATTTCTAAGCCTTTTTTTTAACATTGCCTGTTCCATTCAACAACAGGAGTAGTCCCTCCTCCCTAAGCTGAGAAACTGTGAGACATGCAGTACGTGTATGCAGTCTCTAGGTCAGTTATAGCATTTACCAGATGATAGAGAGTAAGTCTTTCGGAAAAAGAACAACACTGAGATTTTCTCAAGGCCAAGAGCATGAGGCAACTGCAGGGGGAACAACAATTTTAGCTCAGGCTACAGAGCTGATCACGCTTGCATCAGCGGGCATTTAGGAACAGATGCTGGAAGCAGGTCAGTGTTCCCTGGGGAACTGTGAGCACACACACGCACCTCACAGGAGGTGCATGGTGCCTGATATGACTCATTGCATAAATGGGAAAATTTTCTGATTCATATCTGGGAGCATTCTGCTGGATTGTTCTCTCAAAGAGTGGTTGTGTTTCTGCTTCCACTCCTTCAAATTAAGAATAGTGCATTTCAAAATAACCTAATTTGCCCCTTTGTATGCTCCTCTTTCAGATGGAATTCTCATTTTCTCCATCTTTTTTGCCACACAACATGTAATAATTAAAAAGAGCTTAACAACAAAAAGAGCAAATACAATGAAAATGTCTTTTGAACCTATCTTTTACTGCAGATTCAATTGTGCTGCTTGGCATCTGTTAACCAAGTCCTGATCTGATTTTATTTGAGCTGCGATAATTATTATTTTGAACAGCTGGTTAGTGTTCTTAGTGATCCTGCTCTCTTCTGTGTGTGTCTTCTGGGGACATATTTCTTTGTACTACTGTAAACTGATCTATGTATGACTCGTTTCACAGTGAGTTGTAGGAGAATTATTCTACTTTTCCAGACATAAGGGGAAGCTGTGGGAAATGATGGGGAATATATAAAAAAAAAAGTGGGTGAATTAACTGCTTGTGAGCAAGTGGTCCAAACTTGGCACAAAGTAGCTCAGGCCAGTTGGCAGGGCTGGGGCAAGGATCCAGCTGAAATTGTGAAATAACTTTATGTGGGAATGGGGAGGTCCTAGGAGCAGCTTTCAGGCAAAGCACAGATGAAATTTCCTTTTGGTCCTACAGTAAGCACGCACCCCTGGGATACGTCTGCGAGCCCAGCTCTGTTGTGTGCTGGGCATCAGCAGTTTCCACTGATGTGAAAAAGTGCGATCAAGGCATCTTACAAAACAGAACCCACAGCACAATCACACATAATTAGCAGAAATAAAATGTTTATGTTGTACTACATATATTTTTTCCCATTGTGTTTGTATTATAATCTTTCACAAAGAAAGCTTCTAAGAATTGTAAATAAAAAGGGAACAATAACATCCACAGGATGTTCATTGCAGAAAAGACTGCATTTTTATCTATAAATATATTTTAATAAACCCTTGAAACTGCAGTATATGTTATAGGTAGATTTTAAAAATTCCTCATTTTCTACCAGTCGTCATGCGTGTAGTATTATATTCCTTATTTTACCACAGAACTCCTACTTTTGAGGTCACTCACTGTTTATTACTGCTAAGTGCTGGTGTCAGGCTTTTTTTATAACCATTGCTATAGGTGTAAAATCCAGCTGAAGTATCTACCCCCATTTTGCCTGAAGGGTATTTTTTTTTATGACTGTATGTGTCAAGTCTGCATATTGTTCTTCAATGCTTTTTCTCATTTTAAAACACACCTGTTTACAGCATTGAAAGTAATCAAAAGTGATGCTGTGAAGCAAGTTGCTAATCTTTTTGCGTTTTGATTCGGAACATACTGATACATGAAGAAGACTGTCCCAGGAGGACTGTCCCACAAGGTAATGACTACTCTTACTTCTCATGGATGCAGCACAAAAGGAGAACAGGATACTTAACAGAAGCTTAAAACAAGCCATGATGGCTACCTTCTCTTCAGAGTAAAATAGAGGGAAAATTCTTGCAAACCATTAAGCTACTGCTTAAATATTTTTTTCCTTCCTCCCACTTTCTTCCTCCTATTTCCTCATTTTATCTGTAGTTTACCTTGTATGGGACTGACTTCAGACTATTTGGGCTCTGGCATTCTCAAGTGCTTGGGTAGCAGCATGTCATTCTCCTGGTGCCATTTTGTCAGGCATTGCGGCTTATGGATACTAATAGATTTTGTTCCATACTCATGGCCACATATGTAAAAAATCACTGCTGGTGGCTGTCTTGTCACTTGTGCCTGCAAATAACAATTGTGAAGAAGAATAAATATTGTTTTCAACATTAATTTTGAATCAGAACAGCTTTGGATAGAAACAATCATGTAGATTAAGAAACCAATTCGTATCTGTAAAATCAATGGAACTGTTTCTATCAGTTTCATTTTGTCTATATTCAGTCTTGAAGTCTGTAAGAACTATTGCCTCATTAACTGGCCACCTAGAACAGGCAGGCTCCTTCTGCAGATACTACGCTGAAAATTCATGTGTGTCACTTAATTAATACTTAGCTATGTACACTTTAGCTCTTTTCACACCATCAAGTCCATGGAAATGCTGAGTCCTCACGTGCAGAAACAAGTCCTCTCTTTGATCAGGTTGCTGCAGTATGGTGTCCATCTTAAATGTTGAAGCCCCTTTTTTATCTACCAAACAGAAGTAACATGGAAAGCAGCAACAAAAGCTTCCTCCACTGAACTGCTGATATCTACTACAGTAGCAGAAAGACACTATCTCCAGGCAGAACACAGTTAAAAGTGCTGTGTCCAGCCTTAGCATCCCTTTTAAGCTGGACAGTGAGGGAAGCTGTCTCAAGCTTGTGATTGTGGTCCCTAACCCCACATTACTTCTGCCACTGGTCAGTTAGCTGGCAGAATTCTTGGCCTTGAAGGATTAAAACTGATCCAGGATATATCCAGATAGAGGGGCAAAATAGGAACTGTTGCTTGTTGTCCTGAAGGCCTCAGTGTGAACTTTGCCAGTGACTGCAGCGAGGGCAGAACTGGACTCTAAGCAAGCCATTGTTTCTGCACTGCAGATATGCTTTTGTTCTCGGAGGAAAACAGCTAACAGAAGAAAAATATTCCTCGACCTCAAACCCCACAAATACATATTCTAAGCTTGAAAAATATATAATTACTGTGGTATTGCAGATTATGGATTTGGCTGTGTCCTTAGGCATGTCCTGGGCTAGGCGTGGTGTCAGTACCAGCCCTGCTCCAGGAGTAGCGTAAAAATGAACTGCAGAGACAGAATTTTGAGGCACACTGATGGTCCCACAACTACCAGCACTTCCTGCACTCCTGACTGTGGAATACCAGTAAGAGATGAGCTGTTCCCTGCCCTCATAAAGGTAGAGGGACAACCATGCCAGACCAAACATGGGAAGCCATCCTCACTCAAACAAGGGAGGTGGGGATTTAATTTTTTCCTCTGTTGCTCTGTAAGACAAGGCGTAACCTGTTCCAGTATTTATGACTCTCTCTGTCAGCCCATCAGTGTATTCAAGAAGTTCTGGGCAGCTCTTCTGTACGCTACAGTCTGAAAATGTCATTAGTGAGCAATCTGCATAAGCTTTCTTTCCTGTATCACACATGTAAACTCAATTACATGAAGAAATACTACCCTACAAAGCGTATTTTTGCTGGGAAAAGTTGGACTTCGTCTGGAAAGTTCTCACAGTGAATTGAAATATAACTTATCCAAAGACAGTCTTTCAAAAGACATTTTAATCCTTTTAACTTTTGAATGGAATTTCCTTAGCTATCTTTACTAACAAGGTATTTTATATACTTCAAAAAACAAAATATATATATAACCTTCTCTTCCTATTCATAGCTGAATAT
Organism: Falco rusticolus; assembly: GCF_015220075.1. Taxonomy (NCBI): domain Eukaryota; kingdom Metazoa; phylum Chordata; class Aves; order Falconiformes; family Falconidae; genus Falco; species Falco rusticolus. The sequence continues at coordinate 20,430,389 of NC_051210.1, read as the reverse complement.
AGCAACAGCTGTTTTAAGAAGGTCCTCTAATTTCTTATTACGAATTTTCTCTTACTTTCTTACTTCAGCTTTTGAGCTAGACCTTGTCTGATTTGGAGATAAGACTCTGTGTACAGATACAGAGTCTTCTGAAGGCAGTGTGTGTTTCTTTGTAGGCTCTGGAGTGCTTTACATAAGGACACTAAAGTCTAAACTCTTGAGGTCAGGGAACTCATTTCAGTGTACGTCCTTGTTATGGGTATGCTTATAGCATTTTACAATTTTCTAAAAAAATGCTGTGTAGAAAACCACCAGGAACACATTTTTCTCTTTAGTTTTCATTAACTAGGTTCCTGCCATTCAGTAAAACAGATTATTTATTGGCTGAAATCTAGGAAAGAGCAATTTGATTTGCATTCAGTTTGTAAAGACTCTTTCTATACTACCAAAATAGGAAAAAGGAATGCTAGTACAAATGAAAATCATGCTTACTTAGCCTGCACTGCCACAATCCTTTCCACCATATGAGGCAGTATAATAAATGTTTAGCTTCAAGGAGACTTGAAGTCCTGTTATGAGGTAAAAAATCACTTAAAAAATTAAATATACAAAATAAATTTAACAGATGCACAGAAATATTGTTGTCAAAATCAAATAGATTTTCATCTTAGAAGTATTTCCCTGGTGAATGGAGATAGCCTTTTATCTCTGACTGTTTCATTCAAATCCATTACACTTGTTCTAAAGTCATTGTGATGTCCTACAATTGAACAACTGCCAGAAACGTGCAAGATAAAATTTCGTGATCTCTATCCAGTGCAATCTGGATACATTTCCACAGTTCTGTGATGGTCTTTTTGGTAGCCTCACCTGAAAACCTCAAGACTGAATGGGCAGTACTGTGTTTCCTCCAGATCCTGCCAGAGTGTTTAGTTCTGTGTTGTGACTGAGCAAAACAGGCCTGCAGCTAAATAGATAATTCTGTTTTCCAAAGTTATCAATCAGAATTGATTCATAACTGAATCCTACTTGGTGAAAAATAAAATGTTTAAGAAATCTATTAAGTACAAATGTCTCTGTTTTGTAACATCTACAATTAAAAACTGTATTTTTAAAATTAAAATTTAAAATTAAAATTAAAGGGATCAGATCACTCTAAGGATGGAATTATTTTTTCCAGAAATGTAGTGAGTTTGAACCATCACCACACATCAGACTATATACACAAATACTTGTCTAAAAATGCACACGTGTTAAAAAGCTGAAGGAGAATATCCTTGCTATTGGTAGTAACAGCCCTCTTGTTGCTTAACTGTGGAATCTGAGGTATGATGGGCTTTATTTGGAATTTCTATTGCTGATGATATTTATCCTTTTTCTTTATTTTTTTTTTATTCTCTCTTCAGAGTGTGCCTATCCCAAATGTCACATCTGGAGGCCTGCAGTTTGAAACTAAACTATTTTTGGAATCACCACAATTTTCCAACCCAAACTACTCACAAGGCCAGTGGCTAGGCTGTCTGCTCACTGCTTTGTTTTTCACTTTTAAAGAGGGTTGTAGGGCAGGTCTGTTCCTGAGGATATGTGTTATTATAAAAATACCTACAAATACCTAACAGTGCAGTTAAGTTAGGCTTTCCTCTGGTGTCTCACTATTTCCTTTTTTCTCTAAGACTGCTAAATATGTCTGTGTGACCATGAATGAAGTTATTTAGCTCAGAGGGCTACGCAACTATGTATTTTCAATAGACCTGACATTACTTGAGGTTAGCCCCAGGCTGCTGTTATGGTGTTACATGAGGTCAAATGCTCCCATGCTACGCAAAGTTTTTAATTTCTTCTTAAGTACATCCAGTAAGACAGACTCTCAAACTCCCCTCCATAAATATTTATCGTCCAGGACTGCACACACCCTCACCTTTCTTATTTGTTTAATTATCCATGTATTTTAATGAGAGGACAGGACAAGAGGCCTCCTGCTCTAGACCAAGCTCTTGCCATAAGCTTGATTTGCCCAGGGAAAAGAGGTTCAGGGAAAGACTGGTAGAAAGACTTCACAGCAGCATTGTGTTGTATGAAAGCAGCCCTTTCCACACATTTCTTTCTGAAAAGTAGGAGGCATTTTGCATAATGGACAGGGATAAGCTGTGGTGTGGCTTTCATGACCATCCAAAGGTACATTTCACAGCCTTCTGGAGTGCTTTCAGCCACTGCCCTGACAAAACAGCAGACTAACGTTAGGACTGGCCATATGCCTGTGTATGAAGTTTCCCTGCACAGCAAGGTAATTCTGCCAGATGATGCAAGTAATTAAAGATTTTACTCCACTGGAAGCACTGGAATATCACATTTTACTCCTGATGTGCTATCTTTTACAAGAAATATGTTGTTATAATGAACATGGCATTTGTGTAAAAGCAGAAAGGCAGGAAGCTCAGTCATTCCCCATGATAATATTCAATAAGATTCATTCAAACCATCCATTCACTGTCCAGACTCATCTAACTTTCTATATTTGCAAATACGTTTGTCAGTATTCTCCTAAGATGACGTTCAAAACTGCTGCAACTGAAGCAAAGTTTATCATTGACTTCCCACCTTCATCAGAATTACACAGCACCTGGAGGAGTTTTCATTTTAACAAGTGGTTCAATGCTTTTATGCTTGAGCGAGACACAACATCAACATGTTGTTACACAAGTTTTCAAGACTTACGCTGTGTTAAAATGCACTACAGTACAACAGAGGAAGATCACGGAAATCTTATTTTTAGGCAGTTAACTCGATAACAAGAAAACAGCAGATGGCAGCACCAGACGCTAGTGACATATCTGATGGGACTTTAGGATCAGTGTTATCTGTTGTCAAAAAAACTGCGACACATACAGCCACAGCAAGTCATTAATACTCACTTACATGTAGCAAACATTTTGATCTATTAAACAATAAAACCCACACTCTTCTCTAGTGCAAGTCTGAGTTTCAGTAATTCCAGACATCAATTTCATTGTCTGGGGTATCACAGCAGAATCCAAAACAGAATTTCTGAGCTGATGTGATCCTTGAGAGCCTCTTAGAGCACAGGCTGTTGTCTGTTTTACACAGGCAGATATAGCTGAATCAGATGTGTTCATCGATTTTGACAGTGAGGACAGTTAGTGGAAAAGATGGCTTGCAGAGGCTGTTGAGTCTCCAGCTCTAAAGACATCTAATGCCAAACTGAGTGTTTTCGGTAATATTACTGGTCTAGTTGACTGTACACTTGCTAAGGGAGAAAGAGCTCCAGGTCAGAGGTGCGCAGGCAAAAGTGCTTGCAGTTGTAAAGTTAAAATGCCCTTCACATGGTGTACTGCCAAATCAGTCAGTTCTTTATTTTTAAAATGAGAATAATCCAGGCTTTTAATTTAGGACATCTTTCATTGCATAAATTTGACAGTAGCATTACAGTTTTTAAATACACTTATATAAGGGTTGGGTTTTTTTCAGTTATTCCTTCCCTCTGAAGTTTTGCTGAATCAGGTCCTTAAACAGGTACTTAAATAATTCACTGTCACAGTGGGTAGATCTGTTAAGTGAAACATGGACTGCCCCAAATGGTTTCCTCCCGGCATCAAAGCAGATTGCCATTTCATTTCACTATTGGTATTTTTTAGCAGATTTAATAAGTAGCTGAGTAGCTGGTAAGGTGAGCAAAATTACAACCATACGCTGGAAAAAGATGAAGACTGTGGAGTAGACCCAGACTTTGTCCCTGTCCATAGTGAATCTGCACTCCTGTAAGCTTAGTGCTTTTCAACATCCTTCAATGTACGGACCTTTCAAAACTTTTAACTGGAGGTGGGGACCCTCATGCAGAGAATTTAAACCTGTGGAAAAGAGACTTCCTTTGACTACTTCATAGAAGCAGTCTGCCCGTCCTGAACAGCCCCTGGGATCACATAATATTTCTTTCACTCTTTCCATTCCTATCTCTGCCCTTAAAGTGTACCTCAGTACAAAAGGACAGCTCTAAAAATAATAAAATCAAGGACCTCTGAGAGGTAAAATCCCTTCCTGAAAGTCATCATTAATAATAAAGTCCTTCAGAGTCAATTACAAATGGAAAGCTGTACAGCTTCATTATTTCTGCTGCAACTTATGAATTGTAACTGCTTGGAAGTAAATAAGGAAACCTGTTGTTCACACAGGAGGAAGAACAGATTTGAACACATTTCGTTCTGGCTCTGCAGAGCTCACAGGAGTAAAAAGTGGTAATAAGATTACTGTTCAACAAGTCAGCAGATGTGACTGAATCCACACAGGGAACAGATGTGTTGTGCAAGAGGGCAACATTTTTACAGAGTCACTCTCAATGCCAAACCACACTCTAAGCTTGTTTTTTTAATGAGGTTTTAAGTATGGACATTCCCCCTGCCCCTCTCTTTTTTTTTTTTTTTTTTTTTTTTTTAAACATACAGGGTAGGGTTATGTGTGATGGATGAAACTCTCTGCTTCACACCCATGTCTTTCATAAAAACAGTCACCTTTAGAACAACGCCAGTTCTTTGGTAAATGGTGCAATGCAGTATTACACAAGTACACCTCCTCTCCCATAGTTATAGATGCACCTGTGCAGCACTTTGAACTGTTTGTGGGTAATTTGAAATTTGCTGATAAAAGGCCTGAGGAGTGGACCTAATTTGCTAGTAGATATCAGTTAGTGGCCTCAAATAGCATAGTACAAAAATGCTTCACATTGTCTTTATTCTCATGTTTTTCAGGGTAATGTTATTATCTCCATTTTATTCAGCAGCTGCAAAACTGAAATACAGCACACTGACTTTTAAAACATTTTTAGAAATGCTTTGCATAGCATCGCATTCCTTTGGTGACTGAGAAAGCTAAATCCCAATTTCAAAAGTAATGTAGGCCATCAGGAGTCCAACACCCACTGGAAAAAAAAGAAAAGCCTTTTATTTTAGACACTGGACCTAAATTTAGACATCTATCTTACAGAACTCCTGGCCATAGGACAGCTTGTGCAGATACTAATGGAGAAAAAATATGCCATTTTCCAAAACTTTGTGTAGCTTTTGGATAATGTGAATCAGCTTCTTAATTCTTGGATCCTGAATCAAATTCAGTGGAAAAAAAAAAATAATGTGCAGTCTTATTTATTTTGTTGTTGTTATATTCCGAGTTGCTGCCTTTGAACATGCAGTCCTCAGTAAATTCATGTTCCACACCAAGGTTAAGAATAACAGTAAAAACTGAAAATCACTGCTGTGCTTACAGGATAATGAAACATCATACTTCATGTCAACTAAATACAAATATCTAATACCTGCTAAAACATAAAACATTCAAAGCTTGCTTAAGCCGCACAACAGAATCTCCTGGGGAACTATAGCACACAATGGTCCCTTATGGGGACATAACTGACAGAACCACAGTGAACTCAAATATTTCCTTTCAACAGGAAAATCAAAAGAAGTAGGAATACGTAATGTCCCTTATGCAGGCAGTATTCTCCTTTCCTTTACCTACTCTGTTCTGAAGGAAAGTGATTTTAAATTTGATAGGAACCTGGTCTCTGTTGGAGTGCCTAGCTTCAAAATGCATCCACACCCTTTCATACAGCACATGCTTAGCAATTTACCTTGTCTAATATGGTGTCCTTTCCTTGGCAGGTCTTAGATGGATCTTCACTTGCTGAGCCGGACTGAGACCTTGGGCCTTTGCCAGATCTATGAGGGCTAGAACTTGACAGCCCCACACCACTGCTACCTCGTCTGCAATGTTTTTTGTGCACAGTGAGACTGTCAGGAAGGAAGGCTTGGCCACAGCTTCCACAGGGCAGGAGCTGGATTTGAGCACTATGATAAGCTGCCTCATTTTCAGCTGTAAGCATACAGGAATCAGCAGTAGGGACTTTGGGTTTCCTGGGCTCCGGTCTTCTGAGATGCCTTGGTAGCTGACTGTTATCAATAGACCACTTCTCCAGGCACTGGGGTTCATGTATAGAAATAGACTGTGACCCAAATTCTCTGCCACAGATATAGCATACCCTGAAGCATGGTCTTCTTGGTGGGATGATGGGCCTATTCAGTGGCATCCAAGACATGTTTGAAGAACCTGACTGTTTTGATATTATTGCAGTGTCTGGTCGCCTTTTCTTTGGTCCAGCTTCTAGATGTACTACTATGGGCAAAATTCTGGGAAGATCTGACACGTTAGATGGTGAAACCTGCTCTGAAGGCAAGATGCTAGACACACTAGCAAGGGCTTCTCCAGCACTTGGCAGAGCATTACAGGCTTTGTTCACATTCTTTTTCTTGACATTTGTTTCCATGAAGGGTACAACATTCAAAGAAATGTCTCTCTCCTACACATAAAGGGCTTGGGAAAGTCTGTTAGTCAGCGTAATGCTTCATCTTAATTCAGCTTCATGGGCCAGAATACACTGGGAACTTCAAAGCTCAGTAACTGCACCTAATGGCCATTTCAGCAGGGAAACACGGTTTCTGTGTATTTTTGTTTTGCCTTTTGGTTTTACAAGTTCCTGAAACAAATTAAATCAGATCAGATTAATAAACACTGTATCTCTTGTTAAGGTTACCAACCAGTGGTTTATCACAAGGATCAGTTTACCTTAACTATGTCGTGTTTTCAAACAGTAGACAAATAGCATCAAATATATCGAAACCCTAATGATCAGGTGAACAATGTAAATCCAAAATTCTAGTCTCAGAGGGTGTAAAGTCATGAAGGTCATGAAAGAAAGTGGGATTGCACAAAGTGAAGCTGCTGAAATACATGTGGTTTTGAGTATAATTGATATGTTTTATTTTCAGTTACTGACAGACCTGGTATTTCTGACAGTCTTTAATTTCTAAGTGATTTATGTTGATAGTTAAAAATAATTTCAAGAGAAATGAAAGTAAGTCCCTTAGTAGAGGGATTTTAACGTCCAGTCTCCAAAGGGACAGTCATCAAGGAAAGTGTTCCCAGTCTATAGGCTGAGGAAATTATTAGATCCCTTTACTCAGCACTTGTGAGGTGTTATCTCAAATTCTCTGACCAGAGCTGAAGCTCATGTCATATGAGAAGCTAAGGGCACTGTGTTTGTTTAGTCTCAAGAAGACAGTGCTAAACATATTTCAGTTTTTCAATTTGCAGTCTATTTCTGTATAGAGGTAACTTTGTGTTCTATCACTTAAATGTTCATTTCTCACAGAGACAATCTCTTGTGTTGGTCCTCCAAGGATCAGAAAATAAAATTTAGACTGAAGCATGTTACCATAGAGGCCATTGTTTTATTGCAAGAACACAAAATAACTAGCAGGCTAGTTTTATTCATAAGCAAGCAAGAGCTTGCACAGATAGGTGACTGCCAAGGGCAGCAAGGTCACCACTGTCTACTTTATCTATAATAGAAGAAACAGCTTGCCCTTACCAAATATTCCAGACTATCTTGATGCTTCCAAACTTTTAGGGGGCTCCTAACTCCCAAACTTACCTACCCTGAGACCTCAACGATCTCTCTCAGATCACTTTCTCTGCTGCAGCCAAGCAACCCAGGTCTGCTTTGAACTGCTTTTTTGTCAGGTCACCATGGGAGGCTTTTCTCCGACTCACAGCCTTCTCACCCTTATCACTCCCACCTTTGAACCCTGCAGCTGAATTTTACTGCACCCAAGGGCAAGGACACAGTTTTGTCATTACCTTTGAGATGACAAACTTAAATTTTGCCTGTGCCACTGAGAAGCACTGAGCTGATCTAGTCTCTCATAAATATTCTAGGGGATATCTTAAGGAGATGGACAAACATGAAAAAACAAATTATCATGAGGTTCAAATGATGAGTCCTCCTGCCAGGCATGCAAAGATATTTAGATTGCTGCGTTTACACTGCTTGCTTAGCTATTCACAAAGTTGCATATCCAGTGACTTGTGACACTTTCTCATTCTACAAAATCTCCTGTGAAGCTCAGATTTGTTTGTATTCAAACTAGAAACATGAAGACCAGCATCTGATCTGTGATTTGTACTGGAATAAACCTCTTGGCAAACAGGTATGTTGCAGTTAACCATTAAAAACAAAAATCTTGAGGGATATTATATTAGCACTCAAAGTTATCACCTGCTCTGAAACTCTATTAGACAACTGCAGTCTGTGGAAAAATATGGTAAAGTACAAGGCTGTAGCACTCTCTCATCTCTGAAGCTATAAGGTAGGTGTATAATGCATGTTACAAGGCTATACAAAACTATAGCACTGGAACTTCTGTTTCAGATAGCAAAAACCCTATTTTGTCTGACTCCTACACAATGTATAATTGTGAAATATCCAGTGGAAAAGCATAAGAAAAACTAACAAACAAATGTTACAAGCAGTTTGGACAGTAGCAATTAATAATACTCAGGCAGCTGTCTGGCTTCACACTGGTGCTATCCCATTTTTGCCCTCACCAGCAATGTTCCCTTCATGCAAAAAACTTGCTGTGTACAAAGTATTATAAAAGCTATTTGTACAACAAATCCCAAAGCCTTTCCCTTGTTTTCTTTTTAGAAGCTCTAAATTTTCTATCTTAACTTCATAGAAGTTTGATCACTTTGTACCACAAATTGCCACTGCAGGAGTTTGCCAGTTTCAACATTATGCATGTGATTCAGTTAGGTGAATGGTTCAACAATGTATGACATTTAAATTTGCAAGCTAACATTGAGGCTACTCTATTGCAAAGCCCTTTCAAAGACTGGGAGAATTTCCAAGGAGTGTGGCCTGCTAGATGAATCCAAGTTGGGAAGTAGCCAAGCTCTTTAGGAGGATGAAGGGAATGGAAAGCCAGGGAAACATTAAAGGGTCATGAAGGCAGGGGAGATAAGGGTTATTGGAGGGTCACAGGAAAGGAGCATCAGAAAGATCAGCCACATTTCAGGGAACTTCTGAACTCTGCAAGGTCCTATTTATGTCCTATTTATTTATTTATGTCAGAACTATACTTTCTGCTACCTGAGAGGATTCTTAAAGCAACAGCGGACATCAAACTGCCTGCAACATAAGAATGTTAGGTGACTAAATCTGTTACCATTAAGAATGAATCAGTCAATAAAAGATGCTATAAACAACTTATTAACAATATACCCTATTGTTGGATTTTCAGGCTTGCTATTGTAAATACTTCATAAGAGAATTATGCTTCCTTGTGGGGATTACACCATTTGGTCTACTTTTATTCCTGCCAAGTTGACCGTTATTATTTGGAAACTTCCTATAAATTTAGTGTGAAATGAAAAGGCATATGAGCAGTTCTTTTCTCAAGTTCAGTGGTAAAGATGTGGAAGTAAATCAGGATTGGGATTTAACATTTGTTTTCAAAGAATAAAACTTTCTTACTTTTTTCTTATAAAAATATTGCAACATGCTATTTAATGAAGTGGGAAGGCACAGCTGAGCATTGCATATAGCTGTGGGAAAAAGTTCGTCTCCTCTGTAGTTCCACTGAGTACGATACTTAAAGACAATCTCATGAACTGCAGTGACAGGGCACTTGCAACTAATGGATGAGTTCTATTTAATTGTAAGCAAGTGAAATACTACAGCTAGTTCAGCATCAGGCTGAGAGCTTCACTTTATCCAAAACAGAACAGAGTAAGAGTGCAGATAGCTCAGTACATCTCTTACCTTCTTGTCCTGAAGAGGGAACACTATTTTTAAGCTTATCCTAACCAGAAACTGCAACAATAGCATTCTTATCCTTCAGTATGTTTTTTATTTACTTCAGATAAGTAATCATATATTACTTATGCTTCAGTAATGCTGCCTTCTCTTAGCTGCCATGTGTGATTCAACCTATACAGCAAGTTGAAACTTATTGGCTGAAATGGCCTTCTTTATGTCTTCTTTCATGTCAGTGTTGGACCTTGGAAGCAAAGTTGACACATACGTTTCCTATTTCCTGTATGAAGCCCGTTTCTGAAGAGTCACCCTCTCTGTTTTTCATCTCTCTTCATTCTGTCATGTAAACAATTCCTCAAAACCCATTATAAGGTCATTTTATAAGCCTGGATTCCTTGATTGAATTGAACAAAACATACTTGTTCTAGCTGGGGGATTAAATCGGCTGTTTCCAATGAATCCTGAACACTACTGCATTTGACTTAGCTAGAATTCCACATGGAGTCCTCCCAGCTGAAAAAACCAGAGTTTACTTTGTGGAAGAACACATTGCATCAAGCCTGCTTCTCCCAGGACACAACCATGCTTATTCAATGGACAAAATACAGGAACAGTTGTGACAATTTGGGGAATCTGTTTATGTGCAGTTTATTAATGCTGATTGATATCACAGCTTCTCCATGTGCGGCTGTACTAGGCTGTAAACTCCATTTAAACTATATGGCTGGCTTAACAGTCACTGTTCCCACCTGCCAGCAGAGAAAGGGACAAGAAAAATCCTTGTACCAGATAAACACAGAGCTAAAACAAAGGTCACAGAGCTTTCAAGCTTATACATCTCAGAGAAATACCCCTTGGACATGCTTCACTTCCTCTAAAGGCAGAGATAATTTTTCATGTCTGAATTTAGAAGGGAGGACCATAAACAAGCAAAACAAATAGTGGAAACAACTGATTCCTTTACTATTTTTTAAATAGTGTTTGATAAAGCTATGAAAAAGATTTGTGTGAAGTAATTGGTTGAGGTGGCAGTGTCTTACATCCAGGAGGCTCTTTGGAGAGGTCATCTGTAATTGGAGTGCTTATAAGATCAGGACTCACACGACAGTTATGAGAATGTCTGTGTGGGTTGCTCTGCCTGAGGAAGTGTTTGACAGGCCACAAAAATACATTAAATCTAGGTGAAAACATGGCTCCAAAATGCTGGCATCCAAACATAACAGCCTGGTGGAAGCCCAGATACAGATCAGGCTGTCAGTGTCAAAAAAGGATAAATTAAATTTAGCTTGCAAAAAGGTACTGGTTAGTGTAGTGTCTTGACTTGAAAAGTTCCTGGATGTATAAGCCTTTATTTATGCAACCCCCCACTTCACTCTCAGTTTTCCCTTTGTTTGCCTTCAATACTACACTAGATGTTGTATACCCATTCTGCCTGCTCAGCACTCACTGCTTGGTCATGAGCTTTCTGTTTGTGACATCACAGTTGTTATATTGGTCATTTAATAAAGATGGATCATGTAAATTGGACTAAATTCACAAGTATTCTAGAAGTTATTTCATTTGTAATACCTGACTTTGTTTCATAAATTACAAATGTCTCAAATACTTTAAAGGAGAACAAACAAGCAACAATTTCTTGGACTACAATAGTAACGAGAGATTCTGGTTTCTCAGTCTGGGCTGGACAGTGTAAAAAGACAAAGGAGAACAACTCAGTCTAAGAGGTCAAAAGATCTAGAGATATAAAGTGATCCACTGAGCATAACACAGCAAGTCAGAAAGAGAAGGAAATAACCTAGATTGTCTAGTGCCCCAAAATTAAACCAGTCCAGTAACAAGAACTTCTAAGGCTGACCCCTAACTTTACAGTCAAGAAAATGGGAAGTCCTTTTCCTCCCTTTTACTGCATTTTCATTATATTTACATATAAAAGAGGTGTCTGAAATGACCAAACTGACATCCTATGTTGAGGACCAAAAAGCCTTGCTTCAGGGTCTTTCCAAATAAAATGTTTTCTATGAAGCTTCCCATTATTCTTTAAGGGAAAGCAAATTAAATTAAATCAACATCTTAAGCTTTATTTTCCCTTGTGCTAAACATTGTTTTGTATTGCTCAATTATAAATAATTTTAGAAATCTGTGAAGACAAAGTACTCAAACATAAGTTGGACAAAAATTTGTAGTATCTCACTGTTGGATCTGTTTTTCACTGAGAGATAAAAGGAAAAAACATTCTTATGTTTCCAACAATATTTTTAGCAAATTAACCACACATTAAACCTCTCAAATTTTTCCAGCTCAGCACTGCATTTTCTCTATAGTTCCTGGCTAGAGGAGTCTCCTTTGATTAGACCTAGAAGCTAATCTTTTCCTCCAGTCATGTGAAAAGAATAATGTATTATTTCATTAAACTAAAATAAAGACCACTGAGATGTAGGAAATCCATAGTTTTCTACATCAGGATGCTTTATCTTATCACAGCTAAGCAAGACCCATGTTTTTATGCATCATCCTCTCTCAAGAAATGATTTGCAAGCTCTGAACACACAAATATTGGCATGATTCACTCCCGCTTCTGGAAGCTTCAAGACTTTGTAAGTCTGTAAAAGCTAACATCACAGCAGCCTGGCTTAAATGTCTTATGAGTAATGCACGCTCAGAAACATCTAAGCATGAAGCTTGTTCCATCGGAGGATCAGATGCACGTATAGCAGTACCTCCTCCCCCGCACTATCTGCAGCCCAGAGGCTGGTAGTTACACCTTCATTAAACATAGATGCATCCAGCTAAAAGAACAAGGCAAGAATACTCAAAACCAAATTAAACATGCAAAAAAGCTACTGCTTTGTGATGTATGCAAACAGGCTAGAACTGTCTGGGAATTTTCTAGCAAACATTTTTCCCCACTGTTTAAAGTGTCGGTTGGAGAAAACTAAAACCCCCTTCAAAGCTGCACCTGTATCAGTTACACAAGAATAAGAGAGAAACCACTTTGTGTGTGTGTGTGTGCACAAAGGTTCATTAGAATGTAAGGAAAGGAAAATATATAACCCTGAGGTTTCTATGATTCTGACAGACAGCTATTTAAGGTGTTTGCTGTGATGAGACAATCAACCTAGTCAAAGGCTTTTGTAGTTTTTCTCTGACCTATTAAAATGCCCAGGTCTGTCTTGGGATCTGATTCTTTTCCTACCTAAAACTTTAGATGTCAATCCAAAATTCACTAATGACAATAGCAGTCATTGTATACTTGGCATCTGAGGAGACCCTACATATAATTATGCAGTAATTAAGTTTATTGTATTTAATTAACTTTGTTCAAGTTTATGACAGTGTTGCCATAGAAAGCTGGAGAATGGTTCTAGTGACCCAGCAGTTCTTATGCACTACTATGTCCTCCTCTGTCCAAACGTAAGAAAGAATTCTTCTGTTTTGACTGGAATCACAACTGTATATGAAGGAATTATGACTGCTAGTAGTTACAATATATGAAAAAAGTGAAACATTTTTGCTGAAAAAAAGTAACTTGAAATTCTGACAAAATTAAAAATTCTGGACCTGATCTAATAACACCATTCTCTGTCAGATATCCTTTACAATAATATTCTTGCTTTTCATATTTTACTTAATGATGCATTACAACTTACCAGTGTGAAGATTACCTTAGTTTTACTCATACACAATTATTTAACACAACTATGTTCTATTTTAAATTAATAACGTTACCCTGCCTCCACATTTACTCTTGTGCAAAATTCAGCATAGACATGTTCCCAGAATGGGTGACACGGAGGATACTATGCATCACATTCTTAATCATTGTCCATTACTGTAGTAGATCCGTGATATGTAGTGCTATGCAAATTATAGAGGGCATATCCGGTATCCATCAAATAATGAATAGAGTGTGTTCACCTTGCCCACAGCACAGATGTATGACAGCAAGCAGACATTGAAGCAAGTAAGTTTACACAGCTCAAAGTGAGCTACGTGTACTTCCTAGCTCAGGTGTCTTTGTTCAACATTTCCATTTCTGGGACTGATGTGTGCAGAATCTGGCTGATCCCCACTGATCCTGATGGTGAGTATGCAATTTGTGCAATAATTTCAAGAAAGTAGGCTGATCTTTTAGGAGGGAAAAGTAGGTGGATGGATAAATGCATCATTGGTTATGAGTCTGTCGGATACAAAAAATAGAAGCCAGGCATGTCAGCTTGTATAAACTGACACAAGTCAATGGAAATCAGAAGACACATGACAATGTAAATGTGCTGACAGCCTGTAACTAGAAGTCTAGAGTGATTCAGTGCACAAAAGACACTTTTCTCAATAATCTGCATTAACACCATGACATTATGCAAGATAACATAACCAGAAAGGGTAAGTATTCTCATCTTTTACAGAGTAGGTTCATGGAATCATAGAATGGTTTGGGTTGGAAGGGGCCCTAAAGATCATCTAATCAACCTTAATAATTTTTCAATAGTAAGAAAGTGCTCCTGCTGACGAGGCTTTTGGGACTTTTGTTGTGAACAGGATATTCAACTAGGTAATCTGGCCATTCCTATGCTCACCAAGATGCACCAGCTATTAGAAGTAATATGAAAATTAAATGATGAGCAGAAAACCACAACAACAGAGACCAATAGAGGGAATCTAGACAAGCAGATGAAATGGCTAGAACAACAAAACCCTGGACATGCCATTTCTTTTGTGAAATGTTGGTAAAACTAACAAGAAGTTGTTAAATACTCATTGTTGTATCTTGCATGAATACGACACATCCACATACTTTGCAGAACATCCATGATGTAGTGACACAAAAAGAAAACAGCCACCTACAATATCTGTTACAGAAAACAGCATGCTAGGAAGACTATCAAAACTCATCACATGCAGCATGATACCCAAGGGCATTCTAGCACAAGACCGATGGCTACTGGTAGTAGAATACTCAGTTTTAAGGGTCTTCTTGGTAACAAATCTTAAATACATCATTCTTTTACATTATTTTCTCCTCAAGATTAGATCAACAGTAATTTATAATTGGTGTCAGAGGCCATAGCTGATAAACTTCAAGTTTTACCTGGTACCACTGGGCCTTGGCGATTCTGCAGTTTGTTATGTTTAATGGTGGTCTTTTCCTCACTTTTTATTTGAGGCTGTTATCTGTCTATATTGACCCATCTCCCCTTTTACAATTCTTTAGTTAACTATTATTATGTGCCATGAGCCAACAGAAATACATGTGGAATAGAAGCCTGAAATATCCCCAAATAATGTTGGTTAAATTAAGAGACATGTAAAATTTTGTAATCAGTTTTAAGATAATCCATTTGGAAATGACAGCAAAGTTTACTGTTTCACCTGTGCTTAAAAAAAAATAAAAATCTTGCTTTTATAGCAAACCTCCTCATTACTGTTGGGCACTACAGGAATAGAACTGAAAGAGAAAATTTCTGTTATCTGGGACAAATAGTAATCCTGTGCTAGGTAGGGTTATCTTCTATACAGAATAGCATTTCTAGCTTTCAGTATCCAAAAAGTTGCCAACGATGATTGCAATTGTATTCTCCTGCCTCTTGAAACACACATAAATGAACTCAGTTCACTTCCCACAAAAAGTGAAGGGGAAAATTAGGAAACTAGAACATCTGACCTGCTAAATGGTCTTTACTCACACACTGTTTTTGCCAGGCAAATCTCTGCAGAAATGAATTCCAGAAAATAAATGCGTAACCCTTGCAGTAAGCGCTATTACACACCCATTTGTTACCAGCTAGCTGGTCTGAGGGGAGAAAGTTGCTCAAATCTTTACTCATCGACCTTCTCACTTATTTATAACTGTGCCCCTGAACTCTGTAGGAACCCGGCCATCTGATACTTCGGTGTCAACCACAGATACAATGAGATGAGGCCAGGACACAGGACTGCATTACTGAATCCCTGGTTTACTGAGGCTCAGGACAGGTTTGTTATCAGTACTGCCACCTGAGATTCACTGGGAAATTAGGTGAAAAACAGAAAAGCTGGGATCTGAGCTCAGACGACCCCAGCTGCCTGTGCCGGCTGGCAGGGCAGGAGGGCTGCTTGGACTTCAGGACTGAGGGGAAACCACAGTGCCTCCTCACCCAACCGTTCCTCCACCTTCCCGCCGTGAACAGGCCCACAGGCTTACTCAGGTTCAAACGCTCAGGACAGCGCGCCGGGCACCGGACATTACCTTCGCTCCCAAGAGGCAGTTCAAACATCCCTAATTCTCACAAGGCCAGCGCCTCTCTGGTGCTGCCTTTACGTTCAGTTTACCCTTTAAGAAGAAACGGGTTGAACAGCAAAGCCAGGCGGGCGCACCTGCAGCGCGTTTCCCGCCCGCTCCCTCACTGCGGGTCCCCGGCCGCGCAGTGCCCGTGACGCCGGGCCCCTGCCCACCGCGACCTGCGGCGCCCCGCCGTTGCCACGGCAACGCGTCAACACATGCAAATCTTTTGCCGGCTTCCCGGGCGCCGATTGGCCGGCGCCGCTACTGTGTCACAGAGGGGAGGGAGGAGCCGCGCCCGGCGGGGCGGGGCCGACCGGGCAGGTCGGCCGCGGGCCCCCGCCCCCGCGTGGCCGGGCTGTTGGGGCGGGGCGGGGCGGGGGGCTGGCGGACCAGGGACGGGGCAGCAGGTGCCGCCTCCTGCCAGGCAAGCAGCGGGAGCGTGATCGGCTCAACACCCGCATGCCGTCCCGTGGGAAGGGTCCCCGGTCAGGCTCTGCACCCCTAAGGACGGGTCTCCTCTCCCTAACCCTTCCCCTTCTTGGCTGGGTGGGAAGGGACAAGCGGCCTCCTCTAAGTCGGGGCGACAGGGCACGAGGAGCCCTAATTCCACCTCCTGCACGCACACTGTGCTCGTTCAAAAATTCACAGGTTTGGGCCAAACTGTTTCAACATTCTTCCAAATTTAGCTTTTGCAAGCTTCATATTTTCCATGGAAATCAATTCTGCAGAGACAATGATAAATAATTGCTACAAGAAAACACCACTGGTTCAAACATTCCTGTAGCAAGTGTTCAGTGCTGACAGTGTCAAGTGCAAGCCTGCAATGCTGCTTTCATTCTGCCCCTTTCTCCACAACAAACTCCAGTTGTCAGTTACTGAAAACCTTAAAATGCACAACAGACATCATTTGCTTGGAGTGTTGGCTGGGGCAATGCCTTGTGTTCTGCTGAGCAACAGTGACCTACCGCAAACCAATTCTAGTACCCATTTCACACTGAAATTTTTGGTGTGGCAGGTATGCTGCTAAAGCAGGCAAGCAAACCTGTCAAATAGGTTTTTACAACATCACATCCTTTGACTAACTCCCCTGGCAGTTTTATCGAGTTCTCTAAGTCACATTAATTCCCACGATTGGGGTACAGGAAGGAAAATGGCAAAAGGCTTTCAGAAGACTGAAAGCAGGTTGTCTGAACAAGCTGCATTGCAAAACGTCAGTGTGTAAAGGAGAAACGTGATAGTAGGCTAGGCTTTCAGACACTGCAGTACCAGTACGCCAAACAATTAATTTAGCTTTATGCTATACATGGCAAAGGGTGTTTATCAAATTAATAATGCTTGGATAACAAGCAAACAGCATTTAACCTTCACCTAGCCTCAGGGTTTAAACAGAATTTGTACTACACAAAATTTATTGTCAGCGTCACACAGAGCTCCCACCCTTTAACACACGTTAGATGCAGACTGGGTTTTTACCAGTGTTTGCAGGATGGTTTGATGCCAGGAAAAATACACACAAGAAATATTTCACCTTCAGCACCAATTCTGTCACCCAGGACTGTTAGCTTCATGTTATTTGAGGAATATAAAACTGCGATGACTACCTGTAACAGACAAGTAGATAAATACTGCAGTTACAGTGTGGAAAATCAGGAAGTACTGAGATTAGAGTTACCCTTTACTTCATAGATCTAACAGAAGTTACAAAAAGAAGTTAAAGTGTGCTTGCATTTTGTAAGCACTTACAGTCACCTATGTGTCTTCAGAAGATACAAAAATATTTTTCTCCATTGTATGATTCTAGGTGTTAGAATCCACCTTAGTGGTAGACATATAAGACTTTTTTCCACATGAGCTGTCCCAGATAACAGGGCAAATGTCTGGAAATGCCAAGGGATGTATTCACAGTACAAAATTATTAGGAAGGAAAAACCATAACCCTTACCATCTTTTTACTTTGAAAAAAAACAAAAGTGCTTTCAGATCACTAGACATAAGGAACAAACTAAAATCCAATTTAAAAGTCTCCCCTGTCAAATCCTTTAAAAAGTTCTCATCAAGGTGATGGAACATATTTTATGTTCAAAAACAGTCAATAAAATAGACTTATCTTTAAATAAGTTATTATGGATATAAAACTTGGTAGATTTTTACATAAATCCTTTCATACCATAATATATATAAAACATTGGTGATGATGTTCCAGATAAACTCCTGGTTAGTGTTTTATGTATGTATGTATGTATGCTTCTATGTGTGTAGATGTTTAGATATTTGAAAAACAAAACTGGACAACCCTGAAAAATGTTTGCTATATTACATATGCCATACATGTGGTTTACTGCAGCTAACTGGTACAGATCTCTGTACTACTTTAAATTGCATGGTACCAAATTGCCTTTAAACTTTTTTGGTTTGTATCTTTTCAGTACTCCACCATCAACCCTTGCTGACTAGATAAAATACCAACAAAACACACAGGAATTACTTTTACCAGAGGATGAAAAACAGCAGAAGATAATTCTTTTCCATTGTGTACCTTCTTTAAACTGGACTAAATCACATAATGGACAAGATACTCCCTGGAACAGGCTTTCTTGTATTTTTTTTTATATATATATATATATATAATTATTCCATTTCTTATTCATATCTATAATTCATATATTCATATTATATATATAAAATATATAATTACTTCATATAATAGATTAGTTTACATTTCATGTATATATGCAATCAGGGAGAATTTATATGGAAAGAGTGCGATCTACTAATTTGATTTATTTTTCCTTCTTACCTAATAAATAAAAAAGATTGTGGTCTTAATATTTTTCAAACAGGGCGTCTTGGAACAACAGGAAGGGTCATAGGGAAGCCATGAAAAAATGTTTAAAATAATACAGAAATTTATCACAGGGTACCAGTGTGTCTGAAAACTTCCCAAAGGATCTGAGACAAACATCAATAAAAATATTTGTATCCGCACAAGACAGAAACAGCCCTGATATAATTACTTTGCACATGTTTTTGTAACCATCATTACAGCTAATAACTATTTTGCTTTTGTTGCCCTGTTTTGCTTCTTGCAAAACTCTGGGTGGGATCCTATCTGAAGGTCAACTTGGAAGCAGCAAAGGAACAACAAACAAACCAAGAGTATGAAAAATGCCTTAAAAAGCATCTTGGATGGGGTGAAGGTGAGAGGTGGTCAATTGCTTGGACTTCTTTATTTTTACTGTTTACTAGAATTCATTTGGTCACGGGGGGAAAATAAATGAGGGAAGTCCATTTTATTATACAACATTTTTACTTTCTGTCTTGCTTTTCTGAAAGTTCAGAAATGTTTGTATGGCTTTCCAATTACCAGTGTTTCTTTTCTCATGTGTGTTAAGCAGCAATGTTAGGTTCATTGAAGACTTTCTCCCGACAACATGTTTTGGTAACTGAAGATTTAAGAATTAGACTATTCAGCCCATGAAATCAGTCTATGTTTAATATGAATCAGTTGTTGTGAGGGCATTAGTTAAGAGACCAATGTATTTATTTATTGACATTGCCTTGGTAGGTGCCATCCTTTTGCTTTACTCTACAGATTAGCATGCAGGTGCTCCAACAAAGCATACCTTCAAAGCATCTGGCAGGATGTCAGCAACTCTAGGTTGGGGAATTTTTCTTTCCTGAGAAAGAGAAAGGTTACACTGAGGCTGAAAGGACCATCCGCCATGTTTTCACTACCATTTCTAATGGACAGCCAGAAGACAGAAAAGATTATGTTGCAGCTAAAACCACAGTCCAAACATGTACAACCATATTTCCCTTTGAAGCTGGAACTCTTCCCAGGGAGATGGATATGGCTGCAGCTGAAGCAACAACAATTTTTCATGCAGTGAAATACTGGCATACATTCTAAGGCTGGACTACTCCAAGCAAATTACACAGTGTTAATGACATTTCACTGTCTGACCACCTGAAAATACCTACTGCCTTTGTTTTTTCCCCAAAACTCTATTACCCCACAGTTATGGTCCTACAATATCTCTGATAACACTTTTTAGTAACAGAGATTAATAGGAGAAATATCAAATCCTCTGAGTTAGTACCATTACCAAATAAAAGAGAAATTCTGAGACTGAATTTTGAAACTCCAAAACATAATAAGGTGATGGAAAGGATCCTCATGTTTGGACAGGAAAAGGAAAAATGCAGATTTAGAAGAAGCAATAGATGAGTAAACTGCAGCATGAAGATTGTGAGGTGATGAACTTCCAAGAAAAAATCATGCATGAAGAAGAATTTTAATTAACACATTTAATTTCTCTTAGCAAAAAGGGGTAAAATCATTAATTATGAGAGACATCTATACGCAATTTTTTCCTGTGAATGGTTGTGTGGTACTTTAACCTTTAATCATACACTACTCAGTCCATCACAAAGAAGGGCATTTGTATTGCCCTCAATACTACTATTAGTTTATATTCCCTCTTCAGGACTGTTGTTGCAGTACATGCTATGTTCATTGGCCTGCCCTCCTAGGAGGCAGCCTGAGAGTCATCACTCCTCACACACAAGAACTCTCTGCTGCAAGTTTCTTCCCCTGACTGCCAAGAACACCAGATGATCAGATTGGATTGCTCTGCAGAGGGACCTGGGCAGGCTGGAGCGATGGGCCCAGGCCAGTTGTGTGAGGTTCAGCAGGGCTCAGTGCCGGGTCCTGCCCTTGGGTCACACCAGCCCCACGCAGCGCTACAGGCTGGGGCAGAGCGGCTGGAAAGGGCCTGGTGGGAAAGGGCCTGGGGGTGCTGGGTGACGGCCGGCTGGGCAGGAGCCAGCAGTGTGCCCAGGGGGCCCAGGCGGCCAGCAGCACCCTGGCTGGTGTCCCCAGCAGTGTGGCCAGCAGGACCAGGGCAGTGACCGTCCCCCTGCACTGGGCACTGCTGAGGCCGCCCCTCGAACCCTGTGTTCAGGTCTGGGCCCCTCACTGCAAGAGGGACATTGAGGGGCTGCAGCGTGTCCAGAGACGGGCAGCAGGGCTGGGGAAGGGGCTGGGGCACAGGGCTGATGAGGAGCCACTGAGGGAACTGGGGGTGTTTAGCCTGGAGAGAAGGAGGCCGAGGGGGGACCTTACTACTCTTCACCTGACAGGAAGCTGTAGGCAGGTGAGGGTCGGTCTCTTCTCCCAGGAAACAAGCAATTAGAAAAAGAGGGAATGGCCTCAAGTTGCACCAGGGGAGGTTCAAATAGGATATTAGGAAAAAAAATTTCACTGGAAGGGTTGTCAAGCATTGGAACAGGCTGCCCAGGGAAGTGGTTGAGTCACCATCCCTGGAGGTATTTGAAAGACGTGTAGATGTGATGCTCAGGGACATGGTTTAGTGGTGAACTTGGCAGTACTAGCTTAATGGTGGGACTTGATCTTAAAGGTATTTTCCAACCTAAACAATTCTATGATTCTGTGAATTGTATTTGCAGAATTCCAAACTCCTTGCCTCCAGCTCAGGGCAGCCCAAAGCTCCTCTATACAGACTATACATTTCTTCCAGGCCTCTTGGAGTGGCTGACTCATTGCAACCTCATGCAGTGTGCCATTTCACTCTCTCTTGCTTCTCATTACATCCCACATAGGCAGCTATCATTGCCAAAAGCTGTCCCAAGAGCTTGAATCACCTTGTCTCCAGAGTAGGCTGCTCTACCCTCCTATTGTACTGCAGAGCCACCAAAGAGCCTGTGCCCCTAGCCTGCTAGCATCAATACCTAGATGCAAACTGGAACAGCAACACGAGCTGCCGGGGAGCCCAGCTACACACAGTATACTTCAAAATGAGGCAATTTTATTGAGAACAGATGATCACCCTTCCAGTCACGTATATTACTGCTGTCTGGACAGAGGATGTCCTTTTTTTTTAATCACATATCTTTTGTACCTAGCATACATCCTTCACATCATTTCACATCAAGAAAATAATAGGTAATGAAGGCCTCCAATAAAGCAGAAAAATCTTAACAAAACAACAACAAAAAAAGAGACTGAAGCTGTATAAATTGGAGTTAAATATAAACCCCACAGATTTAAGACAACAAGGACTAAACTAGCAGAGAACAAACTGTTAGCTGATGCATTGATTTCTTCACCCTCTCAAATCTACAAATCAAGTCCACCTGACTTTAGGAGACACAAGCTTTAGGCTAGCTGCAAAATTAGCTGGATGAAATACTATGTCCCCATGTTACACAGTAGGTCAAACTAACAATCTGGTAATCCCTTCTGGCTCTAAAATCTGTGAGTCAAGTAATTCTTCCTAAGTGGTCCCCACAGGGATTTAAGCCTCAGTGACTTAAACTACTACCATTTCTATTTGTAGTTACATGTTAAAGGTTTTCATTTTTCTTACCTACCAGCCTCTCATTTAAAATTTCCTCACAATATCCCCTGCAAAACAGGTCTTCAAGTAGAATAGCTACAAGTGATTCCCTATCCTTCGCCTTTTTCCATCCATTAACTTAATTGGAAATTAAATAAGCCAGGAATAATGCTAGCAGAAAGGACTGATTTCCAGTTCTTCCTTAAAAATCCCTCTTAAGCAAGTTCCAGAATATAATTACAGCCAAAAAAGAGAACTGCACTTAGACCAGTTTTTATCCCATACTTCTAAGCCAAGATGTCACTGGAACAACAGCTGCACATTATAAATGTGACATGGGATCTAAAATCTCTCTGCACTCAAGCAAGCAGCGAAGAAAGTCAGAGATTATGCAGTCTTCAGATGGGTCTGAAAACACTCAAAGGCCTCCAATGTGCAGTCTGTCAAGACATCAGAGTAAACATACACCAAACGTAAAACATCCGCTGAGGCCTTTCCTGAGAACATGGATTTATATTCTGAAAGAGACCAAGCAAAGTCTTGGTCTGAGAAGCAGAGTGGGCACTTTGCAAGATCAGAAGTCCCTTTGTATTAATAATAAGTGTAAGCATCTGATAGTCACATTGGTCACTATTTGCTTTTTGTCTGCCTCCTCTTTCCTTTCCCATTTTGAAATTTTTCCTTGTCTCTTACTTTTTTCTATATCACTTTCCATTTATACCTATATCCTCTTAACACTTGACTTTTATAATGCTGTGTTCTTCTTCTGTGGCAAACCTGCCAGTGCCAGCTTCCTTATTCATCCTCTTTCCTCTTTTCCCCCAGTTTGCTTTCCCTCTCATTTCACTTTTCAGCATGCTTTTCCCTTTGTCTTCATTGCCCAGCTGTATTGTTTGAGCATTTTCTCTCTCCCTTTCTTTGCCACCTATTTCAGTCATACATTCATCTACCTTACCATCCGTCTTTGTTAGGGGTACTCTTCTAGGCACCTGTTTTCTTTAGGCACGTATCCCTTTACTATTCAATATATGTAGGTAACCTGTAACTGGAAGCACCATGTTGAACTCCTGATTCACCCATGTGAAAACCACTTCCAGTTCTCCTTCAGTATTTCTGCTACTGCTTATCAGTCATCTTTGAGATTTTGTCTCAGCGCCTCTAGATACCACCTTGGCCCACAAGTTCTCTAGGATTTCCCATCCTTCTCATGATTTTGTACTCACCTTTTGCTACTGGAGAGGAGAGGATTTGGAGACATAACATGGGAGCCATTTCCAAATAGCATCACCTGCTGCAGTCAGCCACCCTTCCCTCCTGCTGAGAAGCAGGAGCAGTAGCAGCACCCCTCTCTTTCTTACAGCCTGATCAGGAGAAGTGGGGAACACAACAGATCTGGGCATGAGGAAGAAAGCAGCAAAGAGGTGAGGGCTGTACAATGAGGTTTCTGAGAAGGTAGGGGCCAAGACACTACAGGAGAAAACAGAGGGTCTGCAGGTGAATAAAAGTGGCCACAAAGGACTTCTGAAAATCAGGGAGCTGGATGAAATGAAGGGGGCCATCCTTTTCCTGTAGGAGGGGAAGTCTCACGGTACAAATAGCCCCATTAATCTTCTTGCTGTAAGTGGACTTAAACCCATAATAATGAAAGACAAGGAAGTTAATCTTTTACCCATTTTCTCCTCTGAAGTTGATCCCCACATGCTGACCCCTCTCAATACCTGCATGAGTATTTTCCCTTCCTGTATCCTCCTCAGCCCTCTGTCTGCATATTAAACTAAGCAGCTCACTTCACATTCCCTAAGCTCAAAGGATTTCCTCGGCTCTTCCAAGTCCTGTATGATGCAAGCATGCCAGACAAACATTTAGCCTTCAAATGTACTTATGTGGCCTCTTGTTTTCCCCTTGTGTGGCTCTGAAGGGTTATGAAAATAAGAAGCCAAACAAATTCATGCCAACAGTAATTCCAGCCCCACCCTGCAGAATGGGCAGACAACACATGGCCCAAGGAACAGCCAAATTTCATGATTACATTTAAATAAATGTTGACGGCTGAAAAGTCTGCTCTGTTTCCCCCAGTTTTTCTCTATTCTCATGTTCCTTCACTGCAGGGGGCTATCAGCACCTTGGCTAACTTGGCTGCAGCATGACACGAGGAGACTTCAGTCCGTAGGAACAAAAAGTTCCTTCAAAAACTTGAAAATACCCACGTAACAAAGCAGCGTTAGTAAACAGGATTTCAGCGAGCACCACAATGCTTGATGATTTTGGGGGTTAAGAAAAGGCATGGATGAGGTGGGAAGAACCAACTGTTTTTGCAAATATTTTAAGTTCAGTGTTTGCCAAGAGCTCCAGGAGGGAGACACAAACAGTAATATTAATAACAAAGAGTAAAGGATTTAGAACAGTATTTCACTTCATTTTGCAGGCAGTTTGGGTATTTTGTTTGTTTGCTCTTCTTTTTTTCTGGACTTGGCTGCAGGTACCTCTAGTATTATCTAGACACTCCAGGCAGGAATTTATCATTGCCTATTGTTGAATTGTTCACAAGCTGTACGGACTCCACGTTTCTGTGTCTATCTCCTTGTAGCTTTTCTCATCCTTAATTTTATGACAGATTTTTATGCTCTGCTTCTGACTGTATATGAGCAGTACTTTTGGGTATTGCCAGAATTACACAAGAACTTCCATGAGCCATTAGAAGAGTAGAGTCTTTGTTACCTGCTTTGGAAAGGAATTGAGGGATACTGCCTATAAATGAAACCTATTTTTTAAATGACATATACTCAAGAAAAATGCAAGACTATGCTCAATCATATTGTTTTCTCAGAACTGAGAATATGAGTTCTTTGCTCAGCCAGTTCACTTTAGCTTCATTGTCTACTGTGATTTGAATGATGTCGATACAGATTAAACAAGGCATGTAAGGTTATTTTTAAAGAACATTGCGTGGTCAAATAATTCAGAAATGTTTACATTGTGTGGAAATCCAGCTGAAGATTTTGCAAATCATATTTCTGTGGGTTTTTTATAATTTTTAAATGGCAAATACTGCATTTGGGGTTTGTGTTTTTTTTTTAATTTTTATTGTGTTGCTAAAGAAACTTGCAGTATAGTTCACACTTCATTGTAATTCATTACTATTACTTCATCTTGAGGTTGCCTGTATTACAAAGAACAAAGATATTAACAACCATTTTGTAATAGGTAGTGGCCAACTGCAAAAATACTATGACTCATTTGCATTTTCAACTGCAGTATTTTTTTCAGAGGTGAAAATGGGACTTAAGTTCTTATTGGCTTGGCATCAGTTATACAATAATACCATGATGAAAGGTTTTGAGCCTATGAACAAAACATGGCAGTTCTTTGACTATTAAAGATAGTGTGTAAGTTTGGCACTTTTGGATATACACTCAGATTACTTTTATCTTTCACATCTTTTTTTTTCCTGCTCACCTCTCATCATTCTGTTACTTCTTTTTGAGCATGGATTGCCAGTTGCCAGCTCTTGCAGCTTTGCTTTCAAGATGCTCAAGGATGTTGTCAAAGGTAAGAAGAGAGCAACAGCGTTGTACCAAGGTTTCATGAACAGAACAGTGCTGTTTGACTCCTGTATCCTCCTTGTGGGTGGCGAGACAGCAAGTATCAAGAAAAAGTGGCATGAGCACAACACATTTCTCCATCCAGACTGTTTCTGAGTAGGGGGTCTATACTGCTGATTAACTGTGCCACCAAAGATGAGACAGTGCAGCTGGCTCTGCAAGAACCTATCCAGGCTCCTTGAGTTATTATCTTAGGGCAGAATACAGGAGTAGTGGGGCAGTTTTTACACAGAATATAGTGTAAACTTGGTCTGGGATTATGTCAGTGGAAAGCCAGACCTGTTCTTTCTGCACCATGCATGCCGAACCAGTACTGTGGAACCCTCTGGAGGTGCATCCAAGGGGTTCTTCTTTGCCAGCACAACACCAGCAGATTTTATGCACTTGTATTCATGCCATATCAAGCATCATCTGGATCCCACTGTGCTGCAGAGCATTTGGATTCCTAGAAGGCTTGTTAGCTCTGTTGCAATGTGGTGCACTCAGAGTCAGTTCAGGTCAGGTGCTGTGTCTGAATAAGTTCTCTTCCAGTTTGGAGTGTGAGGGGGGTGCAGTGCGGACATTCTCCTAGGTCTGCCCAATCCGATGAGAACTGGTTCCGTGACTGTCCCCAGTACTTGCATCATCCATGCTTTTCTACTGTTGGGAAAATGCTTGTTTCTTTCTGTCAGATAATGGAGAATTCACCGTAATTATTTTTGGCTGGTGTACTGCTGCTAAGAGCTATTTCAAAGTGGTGTAACACAGAACAGGCTCATGCCAGCATATGGTTTCTTTGTTCTGGAGAAAATGGTGTTACTGAAGGTCAGACTACAAGATCAGAAACTCCAGTAAAAATCCTTTCAGCCTGACACAGGGCAAAGGCTTGACCCTATGTTACCTACTTGTCACATCAGTGTCCTACCACTGGGGCAGGCAAGTACAAAGGAAGGACTTCTGTCTATTTGCACTTACCTTACGCTGCTCAAAATGCATTGACAGCTACTGGGACAGAGGGATTTTCTGACATGATGGTGAGCATGACCAGACTCTGTAACAAAGCAGTGTCAGGCTAAGGTGTCGAGAACTGTCGAGAACTGTTCCATCTCAACACTTCCTAGCCTCATGAGCAGGGAGCTCTTTGCTTCAAAGTGTTCAAACTAGAGCTGCTGTGACCTGACGGAGGCATCAGATCTGCACCATCCATATTATTGACTGCTCTGGATACTTCACTAATAATTAAAAGCACTGCGATCAGCATTCACTGTCTCAAAGGTATGTGAAATGCCTTCATGATTTCATACGCCTGTAGAAACACAGACAGAAAGAAACAAACAATAGCTAAATGTGGTTTGATCTGAGCAATACATGTTTACTTCTTTTGTTCAACAGAAGGTAAACCCATCTATTATTCACAATATAATAAACGTTTAAATGGCATAGTAGCTGTCGTCCTTTTTCTCACTCATATATTCCTACCACTTCTCAAAGTCTAGCCAGTAGACTCTAGTAAGTTGTTCTGGAGTAGTTCTGTTTTGAAAGAATGTTACAAAAAATGTGAAACCTTCTACACTGGCATAAAATGAGAAGATCCTACAGAAATCAAAATGCCTGACTAGTGAGCCAGAATTTGCCAGCGTTGCTCACTGGGAAGGGAGAAGGGGGAAGAACAGCACACATTCCTACTCCAGAAGGAAAAACCTGGTTGTGACTCAGACAGGGAGAATTTTTTCCAAGAACAGTTCATCCTAGTGCAACGAAGACACTCAGGTCATGTTGCCAAAGTCACTGACATTTTTGTTTATCTGATCCTTAAAGGGATATTACCAAGTTAAAACTTGTGGGCTATATTCTACATCAGGCAAATGGCTGCAGCTCCAGTGTAACTACTGGAGGCACTTACCACCACCATAGGTTTCACGCTGTTTCATAGGAGTTCTTTTCTGTGTTATTTGAGTTTTGCATTACTTCCAGTTTTCATAATCTTTCCAGAGCTGATTTCTGAAAGTGAAGCTGTTTCACAGTCTGGCTTTCCTGTATGTATTCCTATA
The DNA here is from genome assembly GCF_015220075.1 of Falco rusticolus. Lineage (NCBI taxonomy): Eukaryota > Metazoa > Chordata > Aves > Falconiformes > Falconidae > Falco > Falco rusticolus. The sequence continues at coordinate 20,402,499 of NC_051210.1, read as the reverse complement.
GCTGCATGGTTGTAAACAGAACGGTGTAATACACACAAGAAAACTTGCCTGAAGTAAAAAACTATGTAATGAACATGTTGTAATAGTTTATACAGCAACACCGGGCCATAATGTCCTGCCACTTGCTATCTCCTACCTTCTCCCATTGCCAATCAGCTCTTCTTAAATGACTGCCTTTCCCGCTCCTTTCGTGTACCCCTGACATACAGCAACTGTCCAAAGCCTAAAGATAAAACATCACAGTTACTAAATGTTGAGTCCATGTAAGGTATAACCTCCCCATTGAACAAGCTGCACAGAAACTTCTTCACTGTTTTTACAAAGGGTGACTCCCTGCTGGAGGCAACTATTTGAAAATAACTTCTTACTCTAGTTAACGTCATTTTTTTATCTCAATGTGATGACTTCCCTCCAGTTTAAAAATCATGGGATTTAACTCTAGCAGAGTGTCGGTGTTGAGCTCTCCTTATTTGCCTTCCGAATGGAAAAGCACTCCTTGTTGGCCAACACAGGGAGGTACAAATGTAGTCCCAGATTCACTGGGTGTAAACTGGACCAAATGGCCATTGCTTTATGCCCTCTATTGCTTCAGCATTTTACAGGCCTACAGTGAACCAACAGGCTAGATTCAGCAGAGTCCTAGGATTAGAAGTTATTTGCTTTTTCAATAAAAGCAGAGATCCTCGCACACTCAGATATCTGGGGTTTTAAGAAAAACGATATCTCTGATGAGATTTTGCCACTTGTACCTTTTATCTTTTATCACACATCTGAACTGTAATCTTGACTGGGCAAGTTTTCTCTCTGCTATGACCAGGGCGTACAGGGACCTACTTCTCAAGTGAAACTTGCTGATGGTAGTGATATGCTGCCCTCAGTAAAATATTAAGTGTCTATCAGTAAGGAGTACCTTCTGTGCAATTGTCTGCCTGACTATGTCCATGAAATCTGGAGTCAGTTTGATGCGTCACAGGTCCTCTGGAAGCATAAACCTCCCATGCATCGTGAGGGAACCTGACACATACAGTGTAACTAAGGAGAGTTTTATTTACAAACATATTTCGTATTATTTACACATCAAAATCCACAGTGTAAGATTGATTGTACTCAGGATCTTTGAGTCATTTGTACTACAGAGTGCAGCATGATGGCTCCTGCCAGTACTCCACAGGAAAACTTTTGTGTAGCTTATCACTTCCACATCTTCTCATCAAGAATAGGGCTCAGTTTCCCTCAATCACATAAAGCTGGTCAGTCAGAAGCCACTGTCATTTTATGCCTGACCTCACTGTTGTTTTGTTAAACATTTTCCTGTTTTGGAAAACACTTGGGTATTCAAAACACAAGCAGAGACCCTAGTAGTCCCTTCAAGAAGCCTCATTCTGAAATACAGCTCAACGGAAAAGTATACTGAAGGTTTAATAATAAACATATTTAGAAAACAGGAACTAATCACATGGGAAATCACATATTTCAGTACACTACTCTATGCAAGACTTTTTGGTACTGAACAATTACTAAATCAAAGTGTTGATTATTAAGACAGAGACTTGTATAACTAAACATTCTCCTTAAAAAAAGACACAGAAGACCTAGACAAAACAGAAACCTTATCAGACAGCTCTGTCTACAAATGGCCTCAGAATATCCCTAAAAAGTCCAGTAAATTCTTCTCCAAATTTATTAGAAGGCCACATCCATTAAACAGTCAATTTTTGTTGTTCCCCTGATAAACTGCTTAAGGCAAGTTTTACTGTATTTCCTTCTCTTCC